>NC_053026.1:519724647-519923535 GCF_003073215.2 Triticum urartu
GCACAGGAGGCATCATATTACTTTCCGGCAAAAGTATAAATACAGCCTTACTACATTTCATAAAAACATTGTGCTTACAATGGGAATACATGTCACTCAAACATAATATTCTTCGAGCACTGGGACTCTATTAAATGAGCACCCTCAAGAACCTCTTCAAAATAGTGCTTGGCAGCTACTCGGCCTATGGCCGAACCTTGCGCCGCAACAGTGGTAGAATCCATCTCCGCCCAGTATGCCTTGACACGGGCAAAGGCCATCCGTGAGCCTTGTATGCACGCCAACCTCTTCATCGCATTGATGCGCGGAACCGCACCAAGGAACTGCTGCACTAAGCTGAAATAGCTGTTCGGCTTCGGCTTCTCTGGCCACAAATGATCTACGATGGACCTCATGGCATGTCTGGACAACCTATTAAGTTCGGCCCATTCGGCTAGTTGATCAGTCAAGGGAAGCGAACGCTCTGGAACGTTAAATTGCGACCAGAACAGCTTGTCCACTTCACGATCTGTCTGATCTCGGAAGTATTCGACCGCATCGACAGCGCTTGCCGCCAAGTCCATATATGCGTCTGCCGAACTCCACAGCCGATCCAGAGGGGCATACCGCGGATCTCCGAACTTCCTCTGCAGCAGAAAGGGCTTCCCAGCCGCAATATCCCCGGCTTCGCGCAGCTCCTCCTTCTTCGCCCTCATAGCAGAGCGAGTGTCTTTGGTCACCATCGTGGCCTTTTCAAGGTCCGCTGCCTTCACTCGGTTCTCCTTTTCAAGGAACTGGCAACGGTCGGCAGTGTCTTTTAATTCTACGGCCATCTTGGCCATCTTCTCTTTGCTTTCGCAATGCGCGGCCTTCTCGGCTCTTAACTCTTCGGCCGCCTTCAAAGCAGCCGCATTACTAACTCTTGCTTGTTCCTTGGCTCGGGCAAGTTCCCGCAAGGGTCTCCACGGCGGCAGCTCCATCTGCAGTCACAACATATTAAAGATACTGGCATCATGCTGCTCTTACTATGTGACATTGACCGGAAAAACATTACTTACCCTGTGCCTCGTCAAGCCGCTTGTTAACAAGCTCGATGTCGGCATCTGCCGCATCCAGTTGCCGCTTTAGTTCGGCAAACTCATTAGTCCGGCCAGCCACCGGAGCTCCCATCACCTGCACATAAAGCGGTATGATTATTACCTGGGACTATGATCCTCTGTTCGCCGCCGTTCTCGACGACGACCAGAGTCTCAGGGGCTACTATCTACACAGGGCACACCTAAATGTGCGGTACTATCAAAAAGTATATCTTTCACGTACCTCAAAGCCCGTCAGTAGACTCATAAAGGCTCCATGCAATCCGCTTTCGGCGGACGAAATTCTTTCCATCACTGTACCCATCAACGTACGGTGTTCTTCTGAGATGGCCGCTCGCTCCAACAGCTCCCTCAGTACGTCCGACCGCATACCAGACGGTGCCGGACTCTTTTGTTTGCTCTCTTCAAGAGCCGGACGCTGGGGACTTCGGGTGACTATAGGATTATCTTCTGGCCTCACCGGATCCGGAGAGGCCCTCCGTGACGACACTTCAAGGTCGCCCGCTTCTTGAGCGGGGGAGTCCGGGGGAGGCGTTTCGCTCTCCATCATCTCCGGAAGAAGATCCCCCGAAGACGAGCTCTGCTGAGAAGGGCTAAGATCCGAACTGCAAGATAAATGCTTCGGTTATTTTCCTCAGAGGTAAGGTAGTATATCTCCACTATTAAAGTACTTTTTGATTACTTACAGCTCATTGGAGGGCTGATCCTCGCGGACTTTGTGCGGCAAAAGCACCCTCCAAGGCAGGACCCTCTGGTGGAGACTTCTTCTCCCGTTTGGAAGCCTCGGTTTCCGGATCTTCAGAGGCAGTCCTCTTCCTTCCCCGAAGCGAGAGAAGGTCGGATTCTTCCCCTTGGTTATCCTCCTTCACGGAGGTGCTCATTCCCTCGGTTGGAATTGGTAGCGATGGGGGCCGCTTTCGACCTCATTATTCCCCCCTTTATCTTCCTTTGAGGGCTCCGGGCAAGGTGCTAGCTCGAGCATCTTTTCCAGTACCGGATTCTCCAAACCCTCAGGAAGGGGGGCCGAACACCGAATCATCTTCGCCTTTGTTAGCCAGTCCTGGTCAAAGAGCGATTTCTCAGAATGACGTCATGGTAAATAAAAGACGGTGTGTTCGGCTAAAGGATTACTTACTTGGTCGGCGGTACGGTTGCTGCTCAGGCCCACGTCCTCGGTAGTATCCGGACACTCTATTTGGGGTCCGAAGAATGATTTGTACATCTCCTCGTGCGTCAGGCCGAGGAAATTCTGAATAGTACGCGGCCCTTCTGGGTTGAACTCCCACATGCGGAGGGGCCGGCGTTTGCAAGGCTGGACTCGACGAACCAGCATGACTTGCACCATAACCAGACTGAAATCTCCTTCGAAGAGATCTTGAATGCGGCTCTGCAGTATAGGCACGTCCTTGGCTGGACCCCAGCTCAGCCCTCTGCTAATCCATGACATCAGTTGTGGTGGAGGGCCCGAGCGGAAAGCAGGGGCAGCCACCCACTTGGCACTTCTGGGAGCTGTGATGTAAAACCACTCTGTTGCCATAATCCGGACACCTCTGGAAAGGAACCTTTTGGCCACGGAGCTCCTGCTATCTTGCTTATTAATGCGCCTCCGCACGCTATACTGCCCCTCGACCATCTTCGGCTTCACTTCAAAGGTCTTGAGCCACAGGCTGAAGTGAGGGGTAATGCGGAGGAAGGCCTCACACACGACAATGAATGTCGAGATGTGGAGAAAGGAGTCCGGGGCTAGATCGTGGAAATCTAGCCCGTAATAGAACATCAAACCCCTAACAAAGGGATCCAGGGTGAGGCCTAGACCTCGGAGGAAGTGGGAGATGAACACAACGTTCTCGTTGGGTTCAGGAGTAGGGACGACCTGCCCTTGGGCAGGCAGCCGATGCAAAACCTTGGCGGTCAGGTATCTGGCCTCCCTCAACTTCTTGATATCCTCTTCTGTAACGGAGGAGGGCATCCACCGGCCTTGAAGGCTATATATGGACATGATTGAAGGTCCGAAGCACCTGACCTGGGCTTTGGGTGTTAGAACTCGAGGCGGGGGAAGGATTCGATTGAGCACGGGAGGGAAAAAAGTAAAAGCCTTGTCCCTTTATAAAGAAGGTGAATATCAAGCGTCCTCTCCGTAGCCGTTTGGGACTTTCCTATAATCTAGGAGTCCTAGACACGGTTGGGTTACCCATGACTGTATTGATGAGAATCCCGTAATTAGGGGGACACGATCTCTGCTTTGACAAGACGTGTTAAAAAACTGCCTCACGTTATGTGCGGGGCTAGTTAAAGGAAACGGTTCGAATAATCACCGGGCCGTGACGTAATGTCGTGTTGCCAAAACAAGTCAGCAAATTGGATTTGTGGAAATATTATTCTCTCTACGGTGGTATGTGGAACTTATTTTGCAGGGTCGGACACTATCCTTATATTCAAATTCTTCCGTGGTATATTCGAAGGAGGAACCCGCCTTGCAATGCCGAAGACAATACTGCGCGCCGGACTCATCGTCATTGAAAGCCTGGTTCAGGGGCTACTATGGGAGTCCTGGATTAGGGGTCTCTGGACAGCCGGACTATCTCCATTGGCCGGGCTGTTAGACTATGAAGAAGACTTCGTCTCATGTCCGGATGGGACTCTACTTGGCGTGGAAGGCAAGCTAGGCAATACGGATATGTGTATCTCCTCTTTTGTAACCGACCTTGTGTAACCCTAACCTCTCCGGTGTCTATATAAACCGGAGGATTTTAGTCCGTAGGACAACATACAATCATACCATAGGCTAGCTTCTAGGGTTTAGCCTCTCCGATCTCGTGGTAGATCTACTCTTGTACTACCCATATCATCAATATTAATCAAGTAGGACTGTAGGGTTTTACCTCCATCAAGAGGGCCTGAACCTGGGTAAAATTTTGTCCCCTGCCTCCTGTTACCGTCCGCCTTAGATGCACAGTTCGGGACCCCCTACCCGCGATCCGCCGCGATTTTGACACCGACACTGTCAAAAACAGAACAGTCTGTAGTAATCTGTATCAAACGTATACTTCTGGAACTCATAAAATTCTCAAATAAATTGGTGGTCCTGAGTAATTTTCCTATTAATCATCTGCAAAAAGAATTAACTAAATATCACTCACCAGTAAAAAATGGCAGCAATTCTCGTGAGCGCTAAAGTTTCTGTTTTTTACAGCATGATCGCAAAGACTTTCCCCAAGTCTTCCCAAAGGTTCTAATTGGCACAAACACTAATTAAAAGCATAAAACCTGTAACATCCCAAATTTGCAATTTGGAATGTTATACACTAGATCATCATGCATATCATATTTTCATGCATTTTGGTTGATCCTAGAAATTTCACGCAACTCAAGGACCTTCGGAGAGAGTTGGAGATTTCGTTATTTTCATGTTTGAGAGTTTTCCTCGAATTTTGAAACGAGGATCATATCTGACTCTTATATTCTTATATCTTCAATAATTTTTCCGATATCAAAAATATGAGAGAGGGAATAATATGACTTTCCCAAATTTAGGAAAAATGAAGATCTAATGAATAAATCCATTTTTTTTGTTTTGCCGGAGTGTTTATTTGCATTTTATTTGGATAGGGAAAAATGCGTGTTTTCGAAAATTGCATTTTAGGCCCGGAGTAAAGTTCATTTTGTTCGACTCATTTTTAGGAGTCGGGGAAAATTTACTTTAGAATTTTTGGAGTTCGTTTAGATTTTCTTTTCTGTGTTTTTCTGCGCGCGAAACCGATTAAAAAAATCTTGCAGCGCCCTGGGCCAAGGCCCAGCCAGCAGCCGGCCGGCCAGGCCATCGCCCGCGCCGCGCGCGCCAGGCGCCAGGAGGCCGCCGCCGCCGCCCCTTTTGGAGTCCTAGTAGGACTTTAGTCCTACTCCGTTTCCTCTTTTTCTTTCCTATTCCTACTCTATTTCTTGTCCCCTACCCCAAGTAATCCCCCCCACCTATATAAATACACCCCAACCCCCCCCTCTCCTCACATCAAAAATCCCAAGCCCCTCTCTTCCTAAGCCGCAGCAAGCAGCAGCGCGCAGCCCCAAGCCGCAGCCTTTAGCCGCACCGCCGCCGCCTCTAGCCGCCGCCGCCCGGAGCCCGCCTCCCGAGGTAGCCGCGCCTCTCTTTTTCTTCCCTCGGTTCGGTTTTTCTTTAAAACCGTTCCGGTTTTCTTTCCGGTTTTTCGTTTCGGTTTCTTTTCCGAAAAACCCTAGATCGGTTTTCGTTCTTCTTTCCGACTGTTCGTCTCAACGAACGTGATCACCGATTCTTCCCTGGTTAACGACGCCCGTTCGTTTAATCGTTCTTCGTTTTCTTTTCGTCGGATTTATTCCGCGTCTTTTCCGCGACCGCGATCTCAAATCCGATCTTCGTTCTAGTCTTTCTTTCCGCTCGTTTATCGGAATCAGGTGATTCAAGCGCCTGGAGTTTCGTTTCGAAACCGCCGTTCCGTCTAATCAACTTAAACAAGTTTTTGCCCCGGTAAAATTTGACCTAGTTTCAACTTGCTAGAACCGAGTTGTTTCTTCCGCCGTTTGTTTTCCGTTTCTTTGTTCGGTTCGTTCTTTCTTTGCAACCGGAGTTCTTAAGTTGAACTTTCTGGTTCGTTCTCTTGTTCGAGTTTTACCTGTGCATTAGATGAGTAATTATTGTGTGCTTGTTGTTTGTCTGCGATAGATCACCCGGATTGCGCCGCCTGTTACTTCGAAACCCTAGGTCTCGCGGATCATCAGCAAGGCAAGTAACAATTTGATCATACCTTTTCTACAACCCATGTTTTATTGCATTAGATCAATCCTCTCACATTGCATGATTAGGATCTAATTAAATTGTGGGATGGGAAGTAGATGAGGTAGTACCTATCACCTGTATTATTATGAAACCTTTGGGAGTTACTTCTACGTTTGCTTATTATGCCATGCTATGCTAGTAGACGTGGATTGGGTGAGTGATATCCATGACAGATGTGAGATTGATAATTTTAATGGTTTATCTAAGGTGGCAACCTAACACACATCTGGGTGGATTGAGGCACCTGATGTCTATCAGGACTTGCCTGTTTTATTTCGGACCGCCACCCAGGCTCAAAGGGATCATAAGATCTTTCATACTAGAAACTTCCGTGTGCAGCCACATGCCATTATGGGCTCTGGCATAGTTGACTAAGTTGTGCGAACTCTTACAGTGGTAGACTAGCAGATGTAGGGGTTGTAGGTGGTACGGTCTACCCGATCGTAAGGTGCTAGCGCTTCTGAAAGACTATGTCTCGCTCATCCGTCTTCTCAAACACCCTGTAGTGCGAGAAACCAAACGGAGGCGATCGAGTCTTGTGGGGAAAAGTGCGCAAACCTCTGCAGAGTGTACAAACTAATCATGATTAGTCATGTCCCCGGTTATGGACAACTTGAGTATCTAGTACTTGAATATCATGTGAATCTCAACATGTTACTCTAATTAATGTTGTTGGGTTTTAATTGTTCACTTAATTGGGATCGGAATGCTGTCAACCATTCTCGATGTTTCACAACCACCATGATAGTTAAATAAATTTATTCCTTTGAAGTAGGGAAAAACTGGCTTTTCGCAAAACTGTAACCATAGAGCTTTCCACCAGCCATATATGCATGTAGTATAGCTGTTTCATTCCGTTACTCTCTATGTGTTACATTGCCAGCATATTCCATGTGCTGACCGAGGCGATCGAGTCTTGTGGGGAAAAGTGCGCAAACCTCTGCAGAGTGTACAAACTAATCATGATTAGTCATGTCCCCGGTTATGGACAACTTGAGTATCTAGTACTTGAATATCATGTGAATCTCAACATGTTACTCTAATTAATGTTGTTGGGTTTTAATTGTTCACTTAATTGGGATCGGAATGCTGTCAACCATTCTCGATGTTTCACAACCACCATGATAGTTAAATAAATTTATTCCTTTGCAGTAGGGAAAAACTGGCTTTATGCAAAACTGTAACCATAGAGCTTTCCACCAGCCATATATGCATGTAGTATAGCTGTTTCATTCCGTTACTCTCTATGTGTTACATTGCCAGCATATTCCATGTGCTGACCCGTTTTCGGGCTGCAACTTTCATGTTGCAGACTTTTCAGACGACGAGTAAGGTGCTTTTAGGTCGTGGCCCTATACTCAGTGATGCCGTTGGAGTTGATTGACCCATTTATCTTCCGAGTCTTCCGCTGTTACCGTTATTAGATGGCCTTAAGCCCTTTTTATTGTAATAAGTTCTCTTTGAGACAACGATGTAATAAGTGTGTGATTGCCACTCTGCTATAAATCCTTCGATGTACTGTGTGGTGTCAGCATTACTGATCCAGGGATGACACCTGAGCACAGAGCTTGATCCATTTCGGGTCGACAGAGATGGTATCAGAGCACACGCTGACTGTAGGACACGACCACTAAGTTAAAGCCATAGATCACCATTCTCTTCTCATTTTCTAACTCCTCATCTTTTCTACTCTTTAGGATGACGCACGCGAAGATTAAGTACGCTCAACCGGATGAAGGCACACCTTTTGGATTTCACTTGAAGGAAGTCACCAAGTACCTGAACATTGGATTACCAAGCTTCACGGGAACCTTCAACGCCACTCTGCCTGAAGAGGAGCGCTGGAAGATTCAAGCTCACGTTCCGGGAAGGACATTCGCGCCAATCACGAAGCCCATAGATAGTGTTTTCAATGCACCAACCTGGAGTCTGGGAAAGAGCATGGCAGCTCATATCACCATGGGACGCATTGGAGAAGTTTATCAAGAAGACCTCAAGGACACTATCTACCAGATTTGCGGACGCCGAGATGAACAATGGGAGTTAGTCAGCACCAAGAAGGATAGATCCATTGCATCTTTCATCCAGGAGTTAAACCAGCACATTCGACGCCACGAGAACCAGATGTGCAATGATATGATAGAGTGAAGAATGCAAAGGCAAGGATCATCGAGCTAGAAGGAGAACTGAAGTCTACACGCAAGGACTACATGGACGAGATCGTAGCTCTAGCAAGGCACAATGGCGATCTTAAGCAGGAGATTGAAGAACTCAAGAGGAAGTTAGCATCCCAGGAGGAAGACGAGTACGTCGCATGTCCGGACAACTACATCATCATCGACGACACCGATTCGGATCCAAGTGAACCCGACTTTGAAGACGAAGCTGGAGCAGATATCATGGAGTCTTCCACCGGTTCAAATTTCTAGTTGACCACCAGATAGTAGTAGTATTCCCCCCTGTAAACACAATAGTTCGTGCACTTTTGCGATAGTTTTAGACCGATTGTAAGCCCTTGTTTGATTGAATGAAGTGATTTTGTGTGCATTTGCTCATGTGCATTGGGGTAGTGTTTTCCCTTTAGACCTCACTATATTCTTATTTCTCATCTTTTCTAAACCCTCAGATGCCTCCGAGACGTGACAATGGATTTCCACCGGAGCTCACTCAGTTGATCCAGCAGCAGAATCAATTGATGCAGATGTTAGTCCAGAACCAGCAGAACAACAACAACAACCCACCACCACCACCACCACCTGTTGACCACTTAGCCCGTTTCCTTAGACTGAATCCGCCGATGTTTTCTAGTAGCACCGAGCCGATAGTAGCAGACGATTGGCTCCGCAAGATAGGAAGGGAGTTGACCACTGCAGGATGCACGGATGGTGAGAAAGTGAAGTTTGCCGCTCACCATCTTGACGGACCCGCGGTAGCATGGTGGGAGAATTTCACAGCCACTTACCCAGTTGACACTGTCACATGGGACCAGTTTCAGCAAGCTTTCCGCACTGCCCATGTTTCAGCAGGAGCTATGGCCATAAAGAAGCGTGAGTTTCGCAACTTACGCCAAGGAGGAAGGACAGTTGGCCAGTACGTTGACGATTTCAGCAAGCTAGCACGTTATGCCCCAGATGACGTTGCTACGGATGCAGCTAAGTAGGAGAAGTTTCTGGAAGGACTGAATGATGAACTAAGCATGCAATTGATGGTAGCGAGTTTCAACAACTACCAGGAGTTGGTAGATCGTGCCATCATGATTGAAGGGAAGCAACAACAGATTGAGAACCGTAAGAGGAAGTATGGACAGGGGAAGTATAACTCTGGAGCCCAGCAGAAGCCCCGTTTTACCCCTAAACCGGGATTTCAGTTTCAGCACACCCATGGAGGAGGTAGCTCGCACAACCATAATGGCCACAAGAATAGTAATGGGAATGGAGGAAGCAACGGCCAGAACCGGACCACCCCATCGACCCCAGCCAAGAAGGATTTGAGCCACGTCACTTGCTATAAGTGTTCCAAGACCGAACATTATGCCAATGAATGCCCTGAAGGCCAGAATGGAAATGGCAATGGAAGCTCTGGGAAGAAGCCGAACCCTTTCAGTAGGGGACAGGTGAACCACGTTAATGTGGAGGAGGTTGAAGATCAGCCTGATGCAGTAATCGGTAAGTTTCTGGTTAAGTCATTTACTGCACTTGTTCTTTTTGACACTGGTGCATCGCATTCATACATATCAAGGGGATTTGTGGATAAATATAACCTGCCAACCCAAGCCCTTAGGTCACCCATGTTAGTAAGCTCACCAGGAGCGGAGTTTATGGCTAGACGATGGTGTGATCGGTTACCATTAAGGATTGGTAACTATGTGTTTCCCTCAGACCTAATAGTATTGGAATCTCAAGGATTGGATGTGATATTAGGCATGGATTGGTTGTCGATGTACGGAGGAAACATCGATTGCGCTAGTAAGTCAATTTTGCTTACCACACCAGAAGGAAGAAGGATCAAGTATGTATCCCGACATGTGCCAAACAGGACACAAGTAAACTGCCTAACAGGAGTTGTGCAAGAGGAAGTACTAGTGGTGAAGGATTTTCCTGATGTATTTCCTGAGGAATTACCAGGCATGCCACCGGATAGAGACATCGAGTTTTTGATTGAGTTATTGCCAGGTACAGGCCCAATATCGAAGCGACCGTACCGGATGCCAGCAAAGGATTTGGTGGAAATTAAGAATCAGATTAAGGAGTTATTGGATAAAGGTTACATTCGCCCAAGTTCTTCGCCTTGGGGATCACCCGTACTTCTAGTGGAAAAGAAGGATGGATCGCTAAGGATGGTTGTAGATTATCGGGGATTGAATGAAGTAACCATCAAGAATAAGTACCCACTGCCAATGATTAACGATCTGTTTGATCGGTTGCAAGGAGCTAAAGTGTTTTCCAAGATCGATTTGCGATCAGGGTACCATCAATTGAAGATTCGGGAGCAGGACATACCTAAGACAGCATTCACCACGAGATATGGACTGTATGAGTATACCGTTATGTCATTTGGATTGACTAACGCACCTGCCTATTTTATGAACCTGATGAACAAAGTGTTTATGGAGTTTTTGGATAAGTTCGTCATAGTGTTCATTGATGACATCCTGGTTTATTCAAAGAATGAAGAGGAGCATAAGGAACATTTGCGTTTGGTTTTGGAAAAACTAAGGGAACATCAGTTATACGCCAAATTCAGCAAATGTGAGTTTTGGTTGAAGGAAGTTGGATTCCTCGGACACGTTATATCCGGAGAAGGCATAGCAGTTGACCCCACAAAGGTTGAGACCGTAACCAAATGGGAAGCACCAACAACAGTTGGAGAGATCCGGAGTTTTCTTGGACTCGCAGGATACTACCGGAGATTTATTGAGAATTTCTCAAAGATTGCAAAGCCTATGACGGAATTGCTGAAGAAGGATACTAAGTTCAAATGGACTGAGGAGTGTGAGGCTAGTTTCCAGGAGTTGAAGAAACGTTTGGTTACCTCACTAGTACTGATTTTGCCAGATCAGACCAAGGATTATGAGGTGTATTGCGATGCTTCACGTCGAGGACTTGGAGCAGTGCTTATGCAGGAAGGAAGAGTTGTTTCGTATGCTTCACGACAACTGAAGCCTCATGAGTTGAATTATGCCACGCATGATTTGGAGTTAGCAGCCGTAGTGCATGCATTGAAAACGTGGAGACATTTCCTCATTGGAAATCATTGTGAGGTGTACACGGATCACAAGAGTTTGAAGTACATTTTCACGCAGAAGGAGTTGAACCTCAGACAAAGGAGATGGTTGGAGCTCATCAAGGATTATGACATGAGATTGCATTATCATCCCGGAAAAGCTAATGTGGTAGCTGACGCATTGAGCCGTAAGAGCCATGTAAACACCCTAATGACGGGAGAAGTACCAAAGGAGTTAGCACAAAACCTTCATGAGCTATGTTTGGAGATAGTTCCGAGAGGCTATATAGCAGCATTGGAAATTCAGTCAACATTGATGGATAAAATCAGAGAAGCTCAGAAATCTGACAAGGAGATTGCTGCTATAAAAGAGAAATTGAGCGAAGGAAAAGCAAAGGGATTTCGTGAGGATGAGCACGATACCTTATGGTTTGAGGACCGTGTTTATGTGACCAATGACCCGGAGATCAGGAAGTTGATTTTGCACGAGGCACATGATTCACCGTATTCGATCACCCCAGGGAATACCAAGATGTATTTGGATTTGAAGGAAACATTCTGGTGGACCGGAATGAAGAAGGATATTGCAGCATATGTAGCAGTTTGTGACGTATGTCAGAGAGTAAAGGCAGAGCATCAGAAGCCAGCAGGATTGTTACAACCATTGCCGATACCTGAATGGAAGTGGGATAAGATAGGCATGGATTTTATCACAGGACTACCCAGGACAAAAGCAGGATATGACTCGATATGGGTAGTAGTTTGATCGTTTGACGAAGGTAAGCACATTTCATTCCAGTTAAGACCACTTACACCAGTGCTAAGTTGCAAAATATACTACATGAACTAGATCATTGTTTGCATGGAGTTCCGAGGAGTATCGTATCAGATAGAGAACCCAAATTACCTCAAAGTTTTGGAATCAGTTGCATGAAACTTTAGGAACCAGACTAGAGTTCAGCACAGCTTTTCACCCACAGACAGATGGACAGACGAGAGAGTCATCAATTTTGGAGATATGCTGAGAGCTTATGCACTAGATTATGGATCTAGTTGGGACGATAACTTGCCGTATGCGGAGTTTTCTTATAACAACAGTTATCAAACCAGTTTGAAGATGGCACCTTTCGAAGCTTTATACGGAAGGAGGTGCAGGACACCGTTGTCATGGGACGAAGTTGGAGACCGTCAATTCTTTGGACCAGATTTGATTAAGGAGTCTGAACGGAAAGTTAAGTTGATTCGCGATAGGCTCAAGGTAGCCCAGTCCAGGCAGAAGAGCTACGCAGATTCTAAACGCAAGGAGACAGTTTACGAAACCGGAGACAGAGTTTATCTTCGAGTATCCCCACTTCGAGGAGTTAAGCGCTTTGGAGTTAAGGGAAAGTTAGCACCGCGTTTCGTTGGACCGTACAAGATCTTGCAACGTATGGGAGAAGTCGCTTATAAGTTGGAATTACCAGAGGGACTGTCAGGAGTTCATGATGTATTCCATGTTTCTCAGCTGAAGAAATGTCATGCCGAGATGGCGGAGGTACCGCTAAGAGATACCGTGCCACTCGAAGCGATTCAGTTGAAGGACGACTTAACGTATGAGGAGAAGCCAGTCAAGATTCTCGATTATGCCAGCAGAGTTACCCGCAGCAAGGTTATCAAGTTTTGCAAAGTTCAGTGGAACCACCACTCAGAGGATGAAGCCACCTGGGAAAGAGAAGAAGATTTGCTCAAGGACCACCCTCACCTATTTTCTAGCCAACCCGAATCTCGAGGGCGAGATTCATCTTAAGGGGGGTAGGTTTGTAACATCCCAAATTTTCAATTTGGAATGTTATACACTAGATCATCATGCATATCATATTTTCATGCATTTTGGTTGATCCTAGAAATTTCACGCAACTCAAGGACCCACGGAGAGAGTTGGAGATTTCGTTATTTTCATATTTGAGAGTTTTCTCAAATTTTGAAAAGAGGATCATTTGATTTATTTATTTCATCTTCAATTCTTTTTCCAATATCAAAATATGAGAGAGGGAAATAATATAACTTTTCCTAAATTTAGGAAAAATGAAGATTTAATAAATAAGTCAAATTTTGGTTTTCAGAGTTTTGTTTGCTTTTTATTTGGATAGGGAAAAATGCGCGTTTTCAAAAATAGCATTCTAGGTCCAGAGTAAAGTTCATTTTGTTCGACTCATTTAGGAGTCGGGGAAAATTTACTTTAGAGATTTTGGGAGTTCGTTTAGATTTTCTTTCTTTTGTTTTTCTGCGCGCGTAACCGATTAAAAAAAAGGACCAAGGCCAGCCGGGCCAAAGGCCCAGCCAGCCGGCCGCCTCCCCAGCCAGCGCGCGCGCTAGGCGCAGTGCCAGGCCGCCGCCTCCCTCGCTCTAGGCCGAGTCCCAGAGGGACTCTAGGCCGGTTAGCCCCCCCCCCTTTTCCTTGTTTTGTTTCCCCTCTTTTGCTTGCCCCTACCCCAAGTAATCCCCCCCACCTATATAAATACACCCCAACCCCCCCCCTCTCCTCACATCAATCCCAAGCTCCTCTCCTCCTTAGCCGCGCCCACCCCGCGCCCCTCACCCGCCGCCGCCGCCCTATAGCCGCCGTCGCCGCCGTTCGCCGGAGCCTCGCCGAGGTTGTCCCGCGCCGCGTCTCTTTTTCTCCCCTCGGTGCAGTTTTTCTTCTAAACCGTTCCGGTTCTTTCTTAACCGTTCCGGTTTTCTTTCGTTCTTTGTTTCGGTTTTCTTTTCCGAAAACCCTAGATCGGTTTTCGTTCTTCTTTCGGACCGTTCGTCTCAATGAATGTGACCACCGATTATTTCCCAGTTAACGAACATTCGTTCGTTTAACCGCCCGTCTCTTTCTTTTCGTCGGATTTATTCCGCGATCGTGATCTCAGATCCGATCTTCGTTCTAGTCTTTCTTCTCGCTCGTTTATCGGAATCAGGTGATTCAAGCACCTGGAGTTTCGTTTCGAAACCGCCGTTCCGACTAATCAACTTGAACAAGTTTTTGCCATAATAAAATTTGACCCAGTTTCAACTTGCTAGAACCGAGTTGTTTTCTTCCGCCGTTAGTTTTCCGTTTCTTTGTTCGGTGCGTTCTTTCTTTGCAACCGGAGTTCTTAAGTTAAACTTTCTGGTTCATTCTCTTGCTCGAGTTTTACCTGTGCATTAGATGAGTACTTATTGTGTGCTTGTTGTTTGTCTGCGATAGATCACCCGGATTGCGCCGCTTGTTACTTCGAAACCCTAGGTCTCGCGGATCATCAGCAAGGCAAGTAACACTTGATCATACCTTTTCTACAACCCATGTTTTATTGCATTAGATCAATCCTCTCAAATTTCATGATTAGGATCTAATTAAATTATGGGATGGGAAGTAGATGAGGTAGTACCTATCACCTGTATTATTATGAAACCTTTGGGAGTTACTTCTACATTTGCTTATTATGCCATGCTATGCTAGTAGACGTGGATTGGGTGAGTGATATCCATGACAGATGTGAGTTGATAATTTTAATGGTTTATCTAAGGTGGCCACTTAAACACACATCTGGGTGGATTGAGGCACCTGATGTCTATCAGGACTTGCCTGTTTTATTTTGGACCGCCACCCAGGCTCAAAGGGATCATAAGATAGTTCATGCTAGAAACTTACATGTGCAGCCACATGCTACTATGGGCTCTGGCATAGTTGACTAAGTTGTGCGAACTCTTACGGGGTGGACTAGCAGATGTAGGGGTTGTAGGTGGTACGGTCTACCCCACATGTAAGGTGCTAGCGCTTCTGAAAGACTATGTCTCGGTCATCCGTTTCTCAAACACCATGTAGTGCGAGAAAACAAATGGAGGCGATCGAGTCATGTGGGGAAAAGTGCGCAAACCTCTGCAGAGTGTACAAACTAATCATGATTAGCCGTGTCCCCGGTTATGGACAACTTGAGTATCTAGTACTTGAATATCGTGTGAATCTCATCACGTTACTTCTAATTAATGTTGTTGGGTTTTAATTGTTCACTTAATTGGGATCGGAATGCTGTCAACCATTCTCGATGTTTAACAACTACCATGATAGTTAAATAAATTTATTCCTTTGCAGTAGGGAAAAACTGGCTTTACGCAAAACTGTAACCATAGAGCTTTCCACCAGCCATATATGCATGTAGTATAGCTGTTTCATTCCATTACTCTCTGTGTGTTACATTGCCAGCATATTCCATGTGCTGACCCGTTTTCGGGCTGCAACTTCTCATGTTGCAGACTTTCAGACGACGAGTAAGGTGCTTTTAGGTCGTGGCCCTATACTCAGTGATGCCGTTGGAGTTGATGGACCCATTTATCTTCTGAGTCTTCCGCTGTTACCATTATAATATGGCCTTAAGCCATATTTATTGTAATAAGTTCTCTTTGAGACAACGATGTAATAAGTGTGTGATTGCCACTCTGCTATAAATCCTTCGATGTACTGTGTGGTGTCAGCATTACTGATCCAGGGATGACACCTGAGCACAGAGCACTTGATCCATTCGGGTCGGGTTCGCTACAGTTTGAGGGGTAAATACTTAATGGCGTGGAGATCATCTCCTCGAGCCATATGTATATGGAGGATATAGTCCTTAATCCAGACCCCAGGGTCTGTTGTTCCGTCGTATGCCTCTATGTTTACGGGTTTAAATCCCTCTGAAAAATCATGGTCCAGCACCTCGTCGGTGAAACATAGGGGTTGTGCGGCACCCCTGTATCTGGGTGTACCATGGTGTTCGGATGTTTGTTGTGTTACATCGTATGCTGGAGCACGCTTGCGTGGTCCATAGATGGATCTGGTTGCGCCGTCCTTTTGATGCGAGCCCTCGTGTGGGTCGTGTATTGGCTCATGTTCGGCGTTGTTTGCCGCTCTATGTTGGGCGTGAGGTCGTCTATCTGGCCAGATGGCCATTTTAATTTTTGGTTGCGGGGGATCTAAGGCCTCCTCATCGAATTCAGGTAGCAAATTCCGCTTCGGGTAGCTTTTGGTGTGGCGATTACCGCTGTACTTCGCTGCTGTGTTGAGTACTTTACTCCATCTGATTCTGAGTGTGTCTTGCGCAGCTTTGAGACTTTGCTTCTGCTTTTTTAAACTCCTCGCGGTAGCAACAAGCCTTTGATGGGCATTCTGTTGCTCCGGGTGTCTGTCCGGTGTGATGCCGTCCGGACTATTATCTTTGACAGAGTCGGGTTGTTCGGTTTGATTCTCCGTGTTGTCGTGATCCGGCGACAGTTCATCCTGCTCTAACGTTGGGTCTATATGATCGTTGTTTCTGCCGAGGCGGGATTTGGAGCGGCGCTTACCCCGCCGCTTTGACTGCTTCTCGAGGGGACAAGCCTTCGTTGTGTCCTTCCATTCCTCGTCGTCGTTTTCTTTTGGTGTGTCCACCATGTATACGCCATGTGATGAAGTGGGCGTCCAGTGCCCTGTGGGCAGTGGTTCCTGTTCGTCTCCAGCATCGTCGTCCATACCGTCGATGTCTTCGGAGTCAAGGTCGAGCATGTCGGTTAAGTCATCGACAGTGGCTACTAAGTGGGTGGTGGGTGGGCGGCGAATTTCTTCGTCATCCGCATCCCAATCCTGCCGGACATAGTTCGGCCAGGATCCTCCTGACAAGGAGAGAGACCTTAATGAGTTCAGTACGTCGCCGAAGGGTGAGTGCAGAAGAGTATCCGCGGAGGTAAACTCCATGATCGGCGCCCAACCGGATTCGATAGGAACGGGCGCAGGCGGTTCGGAGTCCGTGGCCGGAGAAGTATCCGGCAGTTTAACAACACGGCTCTCGTGAAGGGTAAGATCGATATTCGGCTCGATCGCCGTTGGGGATGCAGCCTCTGTGGCGGGGTCTATCCACCCGTCCATGGGAGGCGCAACTGGCTCCGAATTAAGGGTCGGAGCGGCTGCCGGTGCGATCTCCTGAACACTGTCTGATGGTAGAGCTAAATCATACTCATCGCGACCGCGTGACGCACAAGGCAGAGGCTCGAATCCGTCGAAGATCAAGTCTCCGCGGATATCGGCCGTGTACTTTAAGCTTCCAAACCTGACCTGGTGGCCAAGGGCGTAACTTTCGATCTGCTCCAGATGGCCAAGTGAGTTGGCCCGCAGTGCGAAGCCGCCGAACACAAAGATCTGTCCGGGGAGAAAAGTCTCACCCTGGACTATGTCGCTATCGATGATAGTAGGAGCCATCAAGCCTAACGGCAACGACACAGAGGAACTCTCAATGAAAGCACCAATGTCGGTGTCAAAACCGGCGGATCTCGGGTAGGGGGTCCCGAACTGTGCGTCTAGGCGGATGGTAACAGGAGGCAGGGGACACGAAGTTTTACCCAGGTTCGGGCCCTCTTGATGGAGGTAAAACCCTACGTCCTGCTTGATTAATATTGATGATATGGGTAGTACAAGAGTAGATCTACCACGAGATCAGAGAGGCCAAACCCTAGAAGCTAGCCTATGGTATGATTGTATGTTGTCCTACAGACTGAAACCCTCCGGTTTATATAGACACCGGAAAGGGCTAGGGTTACACAAGGTCGGTTACAAAGGAGGAGATATACATATCCGTATTGCCTAGCTTGCCTTCCACGCCAAGTAGAGTCCCATCCGGACACGAGACGAAGTCTTCAATCTAGTATCTTCATAGTCCAACAGTCCGGCCAAAGGATATAGTCCGGCTGTCCGGAGACCCCCTAATCCAGGACTCCCTCAATAGTCATCCAATATATCGATCTTTATGTCTCGACCATTTCGAGACTCCTCATCATGTCCATGATCATATACGGGACTCTGAACTACCTTCGGTACATCAAAACACATAAACTCATAATACCGATCGTCACCGAACATTAAGCGTGCGGACCCTACGGGTTCGAGAACTATGTAGACATGACCGAGACTCGTCTCCGGTCAATAACCAATAGCGGAACCATGATGCTCATATTGGCTCCTACATATTCTACGAAGATCTTTATCGGTCAAACCGCATAACAACATACGTTGTTCCCTTTGCCATCAGTATGTTACTTGCCCAAGATTCGATCGTCGGTATCCTTATACCTAGTTCAATCTCATTACCGGCAAGTCTCTTTACTCGTTCCGTAATGCATCATGCCGCAACTAACTCATTAGTCACAATGCTTGCAAGGCTTATAGTGATGTGCATTACCAAGAGGGCCCAGAGATACCCCTCTGACAATCGGAGTGACAAATCCTAATCTTGATCTATGCCAACTCAACAAGCACCATCGGAGACACCTGTAGAGCATCTTTATAATCACCAAGTTACGTTGTGACGTTTGGTAGCACACAAAGTGTTCCTCCGGTACTCGGAAGTTGCATGATCTCATAGTCATAGGAACATGTATAAGTCATGAAGAAAGCAATAGCAATAAACTAAACGATCGTCGTGCTAAGCTAACGGATGGCTCAAGTCAATCACATCATTCTCTAATGATGTGATCCCATTAATCAAATGACAACTCATGTCTATGGTTAGGAAACATAACCATCATTGATTCAACGAGCTAGTCAAGTAGAGGCAAACTAATGACACTCTGTTTGTCTATGTATTCACACATGTATAAAGTTTCCGGTTAATACAATTCTTAGCATGAATAACAAACATTTATCATGATATAAGGAAATATAAATAACAACTTTATTATTATCTCTAGGGCATATTTCTTTCAAATTTTTGGTTTGAAATTTCTAAATATCACATGGTTAAAGTAGTCAAACTCTCAAATAGCAGTTACGATTCATGCAAACTCTCAAATTCAACTACCTCTTTGTTGCAACCATACTAGCTTTAGTATGTTATAATTTTCCAACTTCTTATTTCCTTTTGCAGTTACGACACACGATTGGAGACCTGGGAGGATCCCATTCGTCGACATCAACAAAAACTCTTGAGGAAATGACCGCTTCCTGCATTGCAGACACAAGGCTTAGGAATAGCCTCCGGCCCAAGAGTCCAACCCACGCGGATCTGTAGAGACGTAAGCAAGATCGTGAACGCAAGACATTGGTTTTGGCGCTCAGCCCCTATGCCAAGCAAAAAAAATGTGCAGGTTAACACAATTTACATTTTATCTATAGCCACCCGCATTTTTTTCACAGGAATAACTTACCGCCTCGACTTATTTCGAAGTTACAGATGCAGTTTTGAATTTCTACACGGAGATGGATATATTAATAATTAAGGCGTGCCATTGATATTTCAGCCAGATGAGAGCTGGAGTTTGTGGAAGTGAAAGGGTGGGCTCAAATTCTTGGATGCTCAACAGAATATCTGCACTTTAACTTTCTGGTGAAACACATGGATGGCATATCAAAGTTATTTTTTGCTGAGATAAATGCCTACTGTAGGGGGGAGAAGGATGTTTATCTATGCACCCCTTTGGAGCAAAGTGACTGTGGTATGTATATATTCGTATTGTTTTCCCTTCCATTTGTTGTTGGTCATCTTGAATGCTGATACACTTTTTGATATGTTTGAAGGCTCTTGTTCCGGGTGTATCCGAGATAGAGACCTTAAGCACCCCACAAGTGGTGCGTATTTGGCTGGTCATGAGTATCCACATTATAGCTGCGAGGAGATTGACAGTGATGATGATGATGATTATATGTAAATTACTATGTCTTGATGTCTTGATCACTCAGAGTGAAAAGTACATAACGAACGGCTATATGTACTGTTTGAGTTTTGGAAAGGAGGCACAAACCCTCTTGCAAAGGGGTAATATGTTCTAATAATGTCGTTTTTTAGAGTTGTGTATGAACTATATGTGCTTTTAATATTAAACAAAATTATGTGTCTCAAAATGCTAAAATAAAAAATTATTTTGAGCATTTATTTTCAATACTTAGAAAACTTAGAATCACCCGGTTCGGGTAAGCCACCTTTTTCGTTTGGCTGAGTTGTTGGAATGGGCAAAAAATTTGGGACACACACAACCAGTTTTGCTTTAGTTGGAAGGGTGAGGGACATTTCCCATCCATAGATGCCACTTGAGCAACATAAACATATCACAAGTCCAAAATAAACATTTTAAAGGTCTGAAAATTCAAAAACATAGAAATTTCTCACCAGAATGAAAATTTTCTTAACGGAGCACATTCACTGCACCTAATTTTCATGGTTATCTTATTGACAATATGTATAGGGGTGTGTATGGAGAAGTATAGTGTGTATCAGTGAAAGCACAAGTGCTCCCTATGTGGTTTTGATAATTGATGACAACATATCTCTTGTTGTACTAACATTTCTAACTACCATGTTTCAGATAAGTTCAACAATGGAGTGGCATGGACTAAAGGTTGTGGGAACTCCTTCAAGATGCTAAGGACTCTTCATTTTACATTTTAGTGATCCAAGATCACATTGAGTCCATAGGAAAAGCCAATACTATCAAGGAGGGATGAGGTGTTGCTTAATGAGCCTCTTGCTTCATGTGCTTAATGATATGCTCCAAAATCCTCAGCTACTTTCCCACTTCCACATATGACCTAAACCCAAAGCCAAACTCGGACCTACCGATTATTCCTATCCGGCGCCACCGAGTTTCACCTGTCATAGCCACTGCCAGAAACCCTAATCAGTTCGGTCTCACCGATGGGATCTCGGTCTCACCGAGATGGGCTTGCAAACTCTCTGTTACCTATTGCAATATTTTCAGTCCCACCGAGATATGCAATCGGCCCCACCGAGTTTGCTTGGCCAACTCTCTGTTTCACTTATTACCCAAATCGGTCCCACCGAGTTTGAGTAATCGGTCAAACCGAGTTTTGGATTTACCCTAACCCTAGCACATCGGTCCCACCGAGTTGATCCAGTGGGTCCCACCGAAAATCTCTAACGGTCACTAGGTTTCCTATTTCGGTCTGACCGAGTTTGTTGATTCGGTCCCACCGAGATTGGTAAATCGTGTGTAACGGTTGGATTTTTTGTGGAGGCTATATATACCCCTCCACCTCCTCTTCATTCGTAGAGAGAGCCATCAGACTAAGCCTACACTTCGAGCATCCTATTTCTGAGAGAGAACTACCTACTCATGTGTTGAGGCCAAGATATTCCATTCCTACCATATGAATCTTGATCTCTAGCTTTCCCCAAATTGCTTTCCACTCAAACCTTCTTTCCACCAGATCCAAATCCTATGAGAGAGAGTTGAGTGTTGGGGAGACTATCATTTGAAGCACAAGAGCAAGGAGTTCATTACCTACACACCATTTGTTACTTCTTGGAGAGTGGTGTCTCCTAGATTGGCTAGGTGTTACTTGGGAGCCTCCGACAAGATTGTGGAGTTGAACCAAGGAGTTTGTAAGGGCAAGGAGATCGCCTACTTCGTGAAGATCTACCGCTAGTGAGGCAAGTCCTTCGTGGGCGATGGCCATGGTGGGATAGACAAGGTTGCTTCTTCGTGGACCCTTCGTGGGTGGTTGCTTCTTCATGGACCCTTCGTGGGTGGAGCCCTCCGTGGACTCGCGCAACCATTACCCTTCGTGGGTGGAGCTCTCCGTGGACTCGTGCAACCGTTACCCTTCGTGGGTTGAAGTCTCCATCAACGTGGATGTAGGATAGCACCACCTATCCGAACCATGGGAAAAACATCCGTGTCTCCAATTGCGTTTGAATTCTCCAAACCCTTCCCCTTACATTCTTGCAAGTTGCATGCTTTACATTCCGCTGCTCATATACTCTTTGCATGCTTGCTTGATATGTATTGTGTACGCTGAAATTGTGCCTAAAACTCCACTCAAACCAAAAAGGCCCAAAAATTGCAACTTTAGCACTAAGTGTCTAATCACCCCCCCTCTAGACACATCTACTTCTAGATCCTACAAGTGGTATCATAGCTTTGGTCTCCATTGCCTTGGTTTAATCACCATTGGAGGAAGATGGATGTGTCTACCTTAGGGAGTCTTAGACATAGAGTGCCTATTCTTGATGGAGAGTATTTTCATGAGTGGAAAAATGAGATGCTTGTAATTTTCAATCAATATCATTTGAACAAGTATATTGCTAGCCCTTGTGCACCTCATATTGATCCTTTGCATCCTACCCTAGATGAAGATATTGACATGATTCACAATCTTAGAACTATTTAGCTCATCATTAGAGGATTGCCCAAAAATTTGATTGCTAGTTTTCCTACTCTTAATTGTGCCTATACTATATGGAAATTTCTTGAGGAACGATTTCCCGATCATTCCTTGAAAACTTTGGATGAAATTCTCCATAAATCTATTGCCTTGAGTAAGATGAACTCTAGTGATCCTAGTTTTGGTAATTGTCTATTTGAACTTACCAATCTTAAGCATGCTAAAGGAGATGTTGGAATCATTAGTGATATCATATTCGAAGCTATAAGAATTCATAAAAGTGACCACTTTGATGATCATTTATCTAATGAATTACCCTCTCTAGGAAATGATGAGTCACAAGATCATGATGAACATGGATACTATGACGATGATGATGATGATAGTGACTTCGATCTTGATGATGCAATAAGACATTTTGGTCTTATGGCAAATCTTCGGGGATATGAATCAGGAGGAAAGGAATGGGTTCTTGATAGTGGATGTACTGATCATATGACCGGAGATGAAGAGATGTTTCGTGAGCTTGCTGAAAATGACGGCCCTCGAAAATATGTCACCTTTGGTGATAATTCAAAGGGTAAAGTGGTTGGCCTTGGTAAGGTGGCCATCTCACATGATAGTTCCATTCAAAATGTCATGCTCGTTGAATCTCTCGGCTACAACTTACTTTCAGTATCTAGACTTGCTGATTTCGGTTTGAATGTCCTATTTACTGAGGTAGATTGCCGAGTATTTCGTCGAGACAATCATAAAATGGTCTTTACGGGTATGCGTAGAGGTGATCTTTACATTGTCGATTTCTCTAAAAAGGCACAACCTAAAACTTGCTTTGTTGCTAAATCCTCAAAAGGTTGGTTGTGGCATAGATGACTAGGTCACGTTGGCATGAGAAACCTTGACAAGCTTATTAAAGGAAATCATATCATTCGAGTTAACGATGTCATATTTGATAAGGATAGACTTTGCAGTGCTTGTCAAGCAGGTAAACAGGTTGGAGGAAGGCATCCCGTGAAGAACATCATGACCACAAGAAGGCCACTCGAGCTACTTCATATGGATCTTTTTGGTCCCAACGCCTACAAGAGTCTCGGTGGAAATTCTTTTGGTCTAGTTATAGTTGATGATTTTTCAAGATTTACGTGGGTGTTCTTTCTTAATGACAAGTCGCAGGTCCAGAAGATCTTCAGAAACTTCGCTAGGAAGGCCCAAAATTAGTTTGACGTGAAGATTAAGAAGGTTCGGAGTGACAACGGAACGGAGTTCAAGAACGCAAATGTGGACACCTTTCTTGACGAAGAAGGGATTTCACACGAGTTCTCGGCTACGTACACACCTCAACAAAATGGAGTTGTTGAGAGGAAGAACCGGACGCTCATCGAAATGGCAAGAACGATGCTTGATGAATACAAGACGCCGAAGCACTTTTGGGCAGAAGCGGTTGAGACAGCTTGTCACGCAACAAATCGCTTATATCTTCACAAGCTACTCGGCAAGACGGCATACGAGCTTCTCACCGGTAACAAACCCCAAGTTGGATACTTTCGAGTATTCGGCTCAAAGTGCTACATTATTGATAAGCATCGTCGTTCAAAGTTTGCTCCTAAATCTCATGAAGGTTTCCTACTTGGTTATGGCTCAAACTCTCACACTTACCGTGTCTACAACAATTTCACCCAAAAGGTTGAAGAGACGGTAGATGTGAAGTTTGATGAATCTAATGGCTCGCAAGTAGAGCAATTGCCAATTGATGTAGGAGACAAAGACCCTTCAGAAGCAATCCAAGACTTGTCCATTGGCAAAATTCGTCCAACGGAGGTGAAGGAGAGTACTTCATCCGTCCAAGTGGAAGCTTCTACTTCACGACAAAGTGAACCAAGAATTGACACGGAAGCATCCACAAGTGGGACACACCAAGATGAAGAAAACGAGGAAATACATCAAGACGAACATCAACAACCTCCTTCTCCACCACGACAAGAGAACGACAACATCAACAATGAAGAAGACCAAGAAGAAGAACAAGATGAAGAAGATGTTCAACAAAGACCCAAGCAAAAGCTCTCATGAGTTCGAGCAAGAATTGCCAAAGATCATCCCGTCGAGCAAATCTTAAATGATATACAAACCGGGAGAATCACTCGCTCAAAGACTCGTTTAGCTAACTTTTGTGAAAACTATTCATTCAACTCTAGCATTGAACCTATGAAGGTTGAAGAAGCATTGGAAGATCCGGATTGGATAAACGCTATGCATGAAGAGCTACACAATTTTGAGAGAAACCAAGTTTGGACATTGGTTGAGAAGCCTGACAACAACCACAACATCATTGGTACCAAATGGGTGTTTCGCAACAAGCAAGATGAAGATGGACAAGTGGTTCGTAACAAAGCACGTCTCGTCGCCCAAGGGTACACACAAGTCGAAGGTATGGACTATGGTGAGACATATGCTCCCGTTGCTAGACTTGAGTCCATTCGCATCTTACTTGCCTATGCTAATCACCATAATATCACCTTGTACCAAATGGACATTAAGGGTGCTTTTCTAAATGGTGAAATAGAGGAGGAATTTTATGTCAAACAACCTCCCGGCTTTATCAATCCTAAGAAACCAAATCATGTTTACAAACTTCACAAAGCTCTTTATGGTCTTAAACAAGCTCCTAGAGCATGGTATAAATGCTTGACCAAGTTCCTTATTACAAGTGGTTTTGAAATTGGTAAAATTGATTCTACTCTTTTTACTAAAAGGGTTAATGGAGAACTATTGTATGCCAAATTTATGTCTGATGATATCATATTTGGTTCAACTAACCTCTCTTTAGTGAAAAATTTGGAAAGCTAATGTCAGAGAAGTTTGAGATGTCTATGATGAGTGAAACTCAAATTCTTTCTCGGTGCAAATCAAGCAACTAAGGAAGGTACATTTGTCTCTCAAACGAAGTACACAAGGACCTTATCAAGAAGTTCAATATGCAAGAATGCAAAGGTATGCCTACACCCATGCCTACTAGTGGACATCTATGATTTGACCAAAGATGGTGAACCGGTTGATCAAAAGGTTTATCGCTCTATGATTGGTTCATTGTTATACCTATGTGCTTCACGTCCCGATATGCTAAGTGTGTGCATGTGTGCACATATCAAGCTGCTCCTAAAGAATGTCATCTTAAGGCTGTGAAAAGGATAGTGAGATATTTAATCCATACACCAAATTTTGGCATTTGGTATCCTAAGAGGTCTTCTTTTGATCTTGTTGGCTATTCCGACTCGGATTATGCCGGAGACAAGGTTGATAGAAAGTCCACTTCGGTACTTGTCAATTTCTTGGTAGATCTCTTGTGTCTTGGTCTTCCAAGAAACAAAACTCGGTATCCTTATCCACCGCCGAAGCGGAATACATTGCCGCTGGTTCATGTTGTGCTCAATTACTTTGGATGACCCAAACTCTTAAAGATTATGGGATCTATGTGAAACATGTTCCACTACTTTGTGACAATGAAAGTGCTATCAAAATTGGTCATAATCCTGTACAACATTCTCGAACTAAGCATATTGAAGTTCGTCATCATTTCATTCGAGATCATGTTGCTAAGGGTGACATTGATCTTAAGCATGTTCGCACCGATAAGCAATTAGCGGATATATTTACTAAACCTCTTGATGAGAAAGTGTTTTGCAGGTTGAGAGGAGAATTGAACATCATTGATGCTTCGAACTTGGAGTAGAAACTCCATTGGATACATGCAAGACATGAGCTTATGACTAATCCATGATATATCTCTTATGATAACTATCTTATGTCTTGGATATATTTGTACCTTGCATGTTGTAACCCCATGTAGGTGCTGGTGAATCTAATTCCATGAGATTGCCGACACTCACATCTTGAGCAATCTACATCACAAGACCTCTACACAATGGTGTTGAAGACAAGAAGCACAAAACCATTTCAAACATATCCTTTGACAAATTCTATGTTAAGCTCATGATTGTCATTTTTGGATACACAAGTGCTCTTCCTTTCAAGAACTAACCCATGTAGGTAGATGAACTCAAACTCCAAGTGGTGCTCCCAACTCTTGATGAGCTACATCAACCTTGAGCACCCACACAAGTTCAACTACATGAGCAAGAACCACACCACCACCCAAGGTATGTTATTCCATCTTAGAGAAGCTTTACTCCAAGACATGAGTCAAAGCAACTTAACAAGGTGAGAATACATCAAGATGCTTAAACGAAAAATGGTAACCCCATTTTGAGCTTAAAACGATGAGTATGACCTACGATCAAGTGTCCTCACTTGACTCCTAAGTCAATATACTCTAACATAGGTGACTATGTCACCGCCCAACTCTAGATGAAGTTCTCTTGTGTTCTTTTCTGTGTTATTGCATTTGTCTCATGCATGTTTTTCTTTCTTTTTCAAAAAAAAAAAACTTCATCTAGATCTTTCAGTTTCTTCTCTTTTCTCTTTGTTTTTGTTCTGCATTTTCTGCATTCAATTCCTTGCAAATCCTTCAGGTAATTCATTGCAAATCTTTGTGAGATCCTACATGTCTAGTGAGCTGAGGTGACAAGTGTTTTTCTCTGTGTAACTCGGTTTCACCGACTTGTAATTTTCGGTCCAACCGAATCCTTTCGGTACCACCGAAACATTCCACTCGGTGCCACCGACTTCGCAACAGGAAAAACAGTTTGCCACTTGTTCTATATTTCTTCTGATCCAGCTCTACTCAATGAATCTTGTCCTCTTCAAGCATCACAGTTTTATCCATTGCTTTGTGCTGAGTCTCAAGGACCAAACCTATACGACGGATTCCAGAAAGCCCTTCTTGGAAATTGATGTCAAAGGGGGAGAGAGAGATCACATCAAAGCTTGTAGGAGAGAGAGATCACATCAAGGGAGAGAAAAAGTCTCAAGGACCAAACCTACAAGAGAGAAAGTATTAAGGGGGAGAGAGAGACTTCCAGGGGGAGAGAATACTCAAGGATCCCAGATGCTTGATGCTTGTTCAAGAGGAGAGATGTCACATGTCTTTTTAGGGGGAAAGACATGTTCATTTGTATCTTTCAGCTCTGATTTTGTTCCTATCTTCTCCCAATATCCCATGTAAGATTCAGGGGGAGCAAGACACCTAAGGGAAAGAAATCAGTCAAATTCATTGCATATCTTTATTCTTGGGGACATGTTGAATTCAATGTGGTACCTTGTACTCACTCTCTACATGTCATCCCAGTCTTGGTATTCTTGTGGTTTCTTTTGTTTGCTCTGGCTAGTGGATGTACCTGTGTTATCTAACCTTGTTTGTGCAGGTTCATTCCATCCTAAGCCAACTCAAGACCACAAGGTAAGTATATGCATCAAAATCATGAGTATGAGGAGTTCTTGCTTATGTACATACTGTTTGCAAGAAGGACTCATGAGCATGAAGGTATTTTCCTTGATAATCTTTTGCTCTGATGCATATGGCCAAGATACATGTAACACATTGCCTACTCTGTCATGGTTATGCTCTCACATGCCTCTATATTTCATATTTACATGAGTGCATACATGTAGGGGGAGCCTATGCTTGTTACATGTCCTTCCAAAGCTTTACTTGCTGTTCTTTATATCTTTATCTAAAGCTTTGATGTATGTTCCATCAATTACCAAAAAGGGGGAGATTGAAAGCACAAGTGCTCCCTAGGTGGTTTTGATAATTGATGACAACATATCTCTTGTTGGACTAACATTCTATCTAGCATGTTTCAGATAAGTTCAACAATGGAGTGGCATGGACTAAAGGTTGTGGGAACTCCTTCAAGATGCTAAGGACAAAGGATTGGCTAAAGCTTCAAGCTCAAGACTCTTCATTTTACATTTTAGTGATCCAAGATCACATTGAGTCCATAGGAAAAGCCAATACTATCAAGGAGGGATGAGGTGTTGCTTAATGAGCCTCTTGCTTCATGTGCTTAATGATATGCTCCAAAATCCTCAACTACTTTCCCACTTCCACATATGACCTAAACCCAAAGCCAAACTCGGACCTACCGATTATTCCTATCCGGCGCCACCGAGTTTCACTTCATAGCCACTGCCAGAAACCCTAATCAGTTCGGTCTCACCGATGGATCTCGGTCACCGAGATGGGCTTGCAAACTCTCTGTTACCTATTGCAATATTTTCGGTCCCACCGAGATATGCAATCGGCCCCACCGAGTTTGCTTGGCCAACTCTCTGTTTCACTTATTACCCAAATCGGTCCCACCGAGTTTGAGTAATCGGTCAAACCGAGTTTTGGATTTACCCTAACCCTAGCACATCGGTCCCACCGAGTTGATCCAGTCGGTCCCACCGAAAATCTCTAACGGTCACTAGGTTTCCTATTTCGGTCTGACCGAGTTTGTTGATTCGGTCCCACCGAGATTGGTAAATCGTGTGTAACGGTTGGATTTTGTGTGGAGGCTATATATACCCCTCCACCTCCTCTTCATTCGTAGAGAGAGCCATCAGACTAAGCCTACACTTCCAGCATCCTATTTCTGAGAGAGAACTACCTACTCATGTGTTGAGGCCAAGATATTCCATTCCTACCATATGAATCTTGATCTCTAGCTTTCCCCAAGTTGCTTTCCACTCAAACTTCTTTCCACCAGATCCAAATCCTATGAGAGAGAGTTGAGTGTTGGGGAGACTATCATTTGAAGCACAAGAGCAAGGAGTTCATTACCTACACACCATTTGTTACTTCTTGGAGAGTGGTGTCTCCTAGATTGGCTAGGTGTCACTTGGGAGCCTCCGACAAGATTGTGGAGTTGAACCAAGGAGTTTGTAAGGGCAAGGAGATCGCCTACTTCGTGAAGATCTACCGCTAGTGAGGCAAGTCCTGTGTGGGCGATGGCCATGGTGGGATAGACAAGGTTGCTTCTTCGACCCTTTGTGGGTGGTTGCTTCTTCGTGGACCCTTCGTGGGTGGAGCCCTCCGTGGACTCGCGCAACCGTTACCCTTCGTGGGTTGAAGTCTCCATCAACGTGGATGTAGGATAGCACCACCTATCCGAACCACGGGAAAAACATCCGTGTCTCCAATTGCGTTTGAATTCTCCAAACCCTTCCCTTACATTCTTGCAAGTTGCATGCTTTACATTCCGCTGCTCATATACTCTTTGCATGCTTGCTTGATATGTATTGTGTATGTTGAAATTGTGCCTAAAACTCCACTCAAACCAAAAAGGCCTAAAAATTGCAACTTTAGCACTAAGTGTCTAATCACCCCCCCTCTAGACACATCTACTTCTAGATCCTACAACAGAAGTTCAGATGGGTATACACGCAAGAGTTTACCTAGGTTCAATCCCTGTAAGAGGGATAACACCTTACTCCTACTACTAGCTTTTCTTTCCTGCGTAGGATTACAAAGAGGCCAACACTAAACCTGATTACAAAGAGGAACAACTGCATCTTTCGAGGCAAAATAGCAAGCGAAGAAGATGTTATGCAAGCAATCAAACAGGTGTTTTCATTGTGGAAGCAGGCTGGAGTCAAGTACATCGAGAGCCCCTTTGGGGGTGAGGATGAGCCTACGGGTGTGTATTTTCCTTTGTTTTTCTTTTCATTCCTCCTTGATCCTTGGATCACCACCTTTGTCACATTTTTCCGCTGCTCTTTGCTAATCATCAATGAAAAAGCCAGACAATGTCTGGACCTTTTAAAACAAGAAAGCCTGATGCACATGCATGCCTTATGTAGCCGCTCACGACATGACAAGGAAGCACCAATGGCTAGATAGTTTAATGCTAATGATAAATGCCTACTGAATGTCGGTTGTTACTAGTACTACTACCTATTACATATGGTAACATCGCAAGCTAATGCATTTGTGGGACATACAATAACGCATGTCTTCAATGGCATGACTGTTGACCTATTGTTGGATCTGACCGAAGACCCTCCACCGACTGGCCAGAGTTAAGCCCTAGCCTGCAATACTTTTGAATTGGGCCCTAGCTTTGTTGGGCCTAGGCCTTTAGCTTGGCCGATTATCGCCACGAGCCTACCCCTGGTGGGGATTCTTTTGTCAGTAGCCCCCGAGTCCGTCGGGGTCTAGTTGCAAAGACCGACTGCATCCTTTTTTCGAAACGGAGGCAAAAGTTTTGCCTCATCGATTAATTAAGAAGAAGAGAATTGCCCAGTTAATTAATGGAAAACCGGGCAAAAACCAAGACTGCATCCTCATGGAGATGATTTCAACTAGAAACTGGACCATAGGCATCGTCGAGGTGCTTGTAAAGAGGCCCAGACAGACTCAAGAGAGCATATATGAAAAGACTAAACTGAACAAGTATTGGAAATACATGGTGATATCTAACAATTTGTAAGGAAGAGCATGGCTAGTGGCCCGACTGAGGGCATATCATAAATTTCGAGAGATGGAGGAATGTGTATGTGCCTAGCAGAACCAAAAGACACCAGTTGGTATCTCGGAGGAACACCTTTCAATCCTCTAGCTTAAAACCGAGTCTGCGAACTTTGATATTTGGTCACACTCAAGAAACCTATGGGTGTCCCCGAGTAATTTGGCAACCTCGATGAGCCGGACCATCAGCACCCATGTGCAAAACTGATCTGTTGTGAGTGATGCAGCTTGTGCCACCCAAAAAGTCATTGTGCAGCTAGCACGACAGAAATTTGGTTCGAGACTGACCCAGTGATCGATTTTGACACCATCTGTTTCGGCCAAACTTGATCAAAACCGACAAGGGAAGGAACGAAATGTCGTAGTTGTGGATCGCATCAAGTCTTTTACGAATCGTCATATCATCTTCCCGAATTGAATGCTTTGATCTTAGTGGTCAGTACATCCTTCTCCTCGAGTTATGCGTGTGGCGGACCTTGACCGACTGAACCTTTGCCCGGGGAACTAGACCGCGACAATGGCGTCTGGAGTTTCGTGCGATTATTGTGCATGGTGGGTGGTTCACCTTTCAGACGGTACATGTAGGGTGATATTTTAGGGATGGTTGGATCCTTGGCTCTTTAAATTGAGGAGTGGGCGAGAGAGGAATCATCCCCCCCCCCCGCGCGCATTCTCCTCATTCCCTCCCCTTCGCTAGCACGGTTGCCATTTCCAAGCAGAGCGCTCCGTGCTCATCTCATGTAGATTTTCTCCACCAACCCAGACGCCGTCGCCAGCAAGACCCAAGGGCTTGATTTTGCCAAGGCCGCCGCTGTAGTCGCTATCGGTTGTCAAGCCATGGACATTGATAGCATTAGTTGCCGATGGGCTACTCCCCTACCCAGAACTCAGTGACTCCCAAATGCGAAGACGGAGACGGTGCCCCAGTCAAACAACCACAAGTGAGTACTCAACACCTTCTTAATCGAGCAGGGATTCACGGTATTGGTGCACCCCTTTGTGTGTGATATACTTCTTTCATTACCGATCATAGCTTCGTCACTTTCCCCCAACACCATCACTCGCATAGTGTGTTTCATCACGCTATGCAAGTGCTTCCCGGGCTACAAGCCCCACTGGGGTCGTGGAAAACCATCTTCTCCGCCAAACCTCAAACGGTCTTTGACCTCATTAAAAAGCATAAGGACTTGAATAGATAAGCACGAATGTAGATAGCTGGTCTAGGGTACTGTCATGAACAATCATCCATCTATCTTAGTAGGAAAAGAGGAATTATGGTATAGAGGCTTTGATTATAGACAAAGACCTGGTGTTAAATTTGATTATTTAGAAGAACATAATACTGCACAACACAAGCATAGAGTACTCCCTAGGCCACAAACTGATTAATACATAAATGAAAGTTTATTCAAGACCATTGAAAAGTCTACAAAACAGAGAGCTTGTAAACAATTAGGCCCGGTTACTAGGACTATGCCTAAAACACTCTCACAACATACTTACCACAAGTAATTAAGCACTTTAACAATTTCAACACGCTGCACCAATGAAATACAAACATGTACACACAGACAAACTGAGCACCGCCAAACAAGGTGCAAATTAGCGCGCATGGGTATATGCTTGCCAAAATCTCATATCACGTTTCGTACTGCAACCGGAATTCTCACTGAGTGGGTACTTCCATCTGACTTCCATGTCAAGCTCCCAAAGGTGTACCCACCTTGCACCCTCTGCCTTGCCATGAACGTCACCATGAACGACGTGGTTTTGCTACCGCCTCTGGTGAAACTGATCACAGATGGTTCCACGGACACTGCAACTCCTGCTGGAGCCTCAACCACCACTCGGAAGGTCGCTTCCGTTGGCCCGACGTTCATGACAGTACGCCGGACCACGACGTTGTCCTTGAGGTTCGGCACGGCAATTGACAGGAGGTTGAGGTTGAGCTGGTTTGCCTCGCATCCATCCAACTGTGATCCGAGCTGGGTGCAGTTGAAGAACTTGATGTAGTCTCTTGCTTCCACATCGTAGACCAAGCCTGGATCAACAACCCTAGCTGGGTCTATGTGGCCACCACCGAAGTCGAAGGGGTCTGCAAGCTTGGTTGGGGCGCCCTCTGCTTGGATCGGCATACCAAAACGGTCAACGACTAACGCTGCAACCATGGATCATATCCGCAAGAAACAACGACGGAGTTAGAAACGCAATGCAGCCTGCATGGGTTAATCTTGTTGGAGGGAATACTGTGGGTACGTGCGTGAGTGCGTGCATACCGGTGGTGACGATGGCGGACTTGAGCATCGCTGGTGACCAATCGGGGTGAACCGACTTGAGCAGCGCAGTGACCGCCGAGACATGAGGGCACGCCATTGACGTCCCAGACATTAACATGTAGGAGTCTCCCACGGCCGCCAGGATGCTGACTCCCGGAGCTGCTATGTCAGGCTGCACTCGAGCATGCATATAAAGATAGATGTCTTAATTATATTTCTGAAACAATCAGACAGGTTCGGTCGATCGGGGTATATATATAACTGAAGAAAGAAATACCTTGATCATCTAAAAAGAACAAAAGAAATACCTTGAGTGTGCCGGGGAACAAGGGGCTCGGGCCCCTGGATGAGAACCAGCCGACCCTCGGCGACGACACCCCGTTCCCGACGACGGTTACGGCCGGCGACACCTTCACCACCGGATCCCTAGCATGACGCAACGCATCAGGGTATATGAATTCTTGGAGAATAAAACTAGTAATAATTCATCAAGGGCAGGAGTTTCTTCTTCCTGTTTGTGCGGAGAACTACACACGTAAGTATCCTCGCAAAAAAAAAAACTACACATGTAAGTAAACATACCCTGTGGCGAGCCAGTATGATACGATTCTCTGAGCGACCTCGGAATCCACAAGCACGCAGGGCATAATGCCGTCGCACGCGCCCAGGTTTTCCACGTCGTTTTCACCGTGGTGCGCGAAGATTAGTCCCCTGGCGCCGCCTACCTTCGTAAAGTTGATGGCCTCGCGGAGTCCTGGACGGGGCGGCGCCGGTACGTAGCACAACACGATTTTACCGGTGGCATTGATCGACAGTGACTCCGCGGAGGTGCTACATGCATGCGTCCACAAGAGTGTTAAATTGGGTGAATATTTATTTACTCGATCAAACGTGTCAACTGTGACTACTATAAATTACGTACGTACCTTCCCACGTAGACAAGGTCCTCAAAGTCGTTGCTGCTGAGAGATGCATTGTAGTAAACAGACTGCCCCTGCATGCGTACGTTTGAAATTAAAATATGAAAAATAAATAAGACGAGCATGTTTTTATAGGTAAACTTATAAGAGTATCTTTAAGGAACGAAAGCTAAAGCATACAAAACTTTTTTTGCGAGTAAAGCATGCAAATCGATCGGGCACACTTGAATAATAATAGTAAATAATTAGTTGAGGATTCTAATTTACGGTCAGCAGTTCATCACGTACGTACCACCAGATTTTCCTTGTTCCCTAGAGATATTAGGGTCGGGAAAGAGCGATCAATTGTGTTGGCGGCGACCGTGGTGACCCACGGCACGGCATTTGACACCGTCTGCGGCACAGGGCCATCGTTCCCGCCGGCGAACACGATGGAGATTCCTTGCAGCACTGCGTACAGCGTCCCAGGGTACTCGTGACCGGCTGGGCCTCCCACCGAGAGGGACAAGACGTCCACGCCGTCATGTATGGCGTCGTCGATGGCCGCAAGAACCGTTGCGTCAGGGCAGCCCTCGCCCTTCCAGCACACCTTGTAGATGCCCAGACGAGCACACGGCGCTCCGCCACGTGCTATGCCGGTGGCTAGACCTCCACCGTAGCCCACGCCCTTCACCTGGCTACCTGCGATCGTCGATGCGACGTGTGTGCCGTGGCCTTCAGAGTCCCTGGGTGACATGAAGTTTCTCTTAGCCACATCTGTGCCCATGCCGCGACCGTACCACCACGCGCCGATAATCTTTCGATTGCAGCTCGTGTTGTAGAACATCTGGCCGGTCTCGCACGTGCCTTTCCACCGTGCCGGTATTGGTCCGTACCCGTTGTCGTCGAAGCTTTGTGATTCTGGCCATATGCCTGTAACAACAGAAATGTTTTTGTTTTCTTTTTGAGAGGTCAGCCAGTATATTGATGGTGCATGCTTGTCTCCCACTATTAAGCTGGGTAGTAGAATTATTTGTGAGATTGCAAACCTGTGTCGACCACCCCGATGATGACATCTTCACCGTACTTTGCTTTTTTGAGGAGGTCCGGCTGTTGTTGGTTGCTGTTATTATAGTCAAGGCCAAGGAAATCCCAGCTCCGGGTTGTATGCACTTGGTGAAAAGTGTTAAGATTCACACTGATGACTTCGGGGAATTCTACACTTGGAGCATGCTCGTTAATTTGTATATCTACCTATCATGCACATAAGCTGCGTGTTGGATTCATTATTACTTACTTGTAAGTGTCTCGGCTTGGGACACGGTGAGCATTGCTGCGAACCCTGAAAATCCGTGCTTGTAACTGTAAACTATCGACTTCAAGGCTTCATCTTTGCTGTTGCAAATTGATAAAACAAAATAAGGAATCAGTACTTATGTTTCACGGTGTATATATAGTACACTTACTAATTCGTAGGCCTAATACAATTTCAACAAGCATCCCGTACGTACCTCCCAAAAACCAAGGTTAGTAGGTCATGGTGCGACGCGGTGACCACGGATGGATCATCGTGTTTCTTCTCCCCCATATACACAATGTAGAGCTGAAGTACATTTTTATGCAAAAAAAATCAACGAGCCAAGTTAGTATAAGCAGTAGGCAGAAAAAGAGCAAATTAAGCATCGATCTTACTGAGTTGGTGGACGCATTAGCTGAAGGAGGCAACAGCACTGTCACCAGTAGGAGAGCACACGAGAGGGCTCCTCTCAAATCCATGTCTGGTTTCGAGAAGACTGCAATGGTTGTGTCCTTGTGTTCTCCCGTTTGTATGTATATATAGCAGCAGAAAATTAGAACAGTTCAAATGTGAAGTTGTTTGTGTTTTGCAAGGTGCATGCTTCGATTACTCTTGATCAGGTCTACCACGATTAAACAGACTAGCACCAAACCGGGTATTGATATTGACGTTTCTTATGTAATTCTCGAAACATACTTTCGCCCGCTTTATATACAAAACAACGTTTCTTATGTAATTACCCGCCCCCCGTCCACTTTCCAAGCAAGCTTGTGCTGCCCACTGGGCACTAAACCCAGCCCGTGGGTGCTAAATTAATAGGCGTCCGGTTGGTGAGTACGTAAGATTAAAGTTGACAAATCGTTGTATAGTAGTAGTAGTAGTAGACTTTTAGCACATTGGAACATTCCCGGCAAAGACAAGATTCATTGGTTTGGCTCATCGGCTTAACGACGGTGACACTCTCGACTAACTTGCGCCGACGTATGCAGTCTGATGTGGGCACATATCTAATTAGGTGACTTTTCACTCAAACTGTTTATAACAAGTGTTACTCCAAGGAAAATGTTGGCATTGGCTAATCCGTTTCTCCAATTGATTTTTTTTTTCAAATGCGGCAACTCTCTCAATTAATATGAACTAGGAAACATGCTCATGCGTTGTAACAGGAGAAAAAATGCAAGCTCCTAGCACAATAAGCACGGCTGAAAACCTCTCCACAAGTCCATGTTTGTCTTTTTTTTTTAGAATTGCCAACACTTTATTGATCAATGTGGATGTCCATAGGAATACAAGAAGGGTCATGCGGAGAAATTAGCCACAAGTGGCGACCCTGATCAAGCAAAGAAGAATGTTTGACAAGTAAACGAGCTTCATAGTTTAAAGCTTTACTTTCAAAGGTAACAAAGCAATTATCTAACTTAAAAGCCCTAGTATTGAATTCTCTAACAATAGCCTCATACGTGCTTCCTTTTGCCTCCAAGATGTCATTCACCACTATCTTGGAGTCACATGCAATAACAATCTTACAAATAAAGTGATCTTTAGATAACGATAAAACTTTGTGGCATGCTAGGATTTGCAACGCTGCCATGTCAGTGGTGCCATGCATAACAATAGAAGAAGATCCCAAGTATCTGCCATCTCTGCTCCTGCATATTGCAGCCGACGCATCGGCCTTGCCATCTATTTTATTAGTTCGAATCTATGGTAGAGATCGATACTATACCTTCCTTTATCCAACTCCAAGAAAAGGCGGATAGGGTTTTTGCCTCCTGTCAGCGGCGCCGCCGATCTCCCACGTGTCATGTGGCCTTAGGGCCATGGGTGCGCGGTGAATCTCGACCCTTGCTGGCGGGAGGGCTTCGTTTTCAGGTGCTTCATTAAGTTTTGTTAGGGTTTGTGTCCTGCTCAAGAAGACGAGACGACGGCGGCTTCTTGCAGATGAAATAAGGTTCTCCCCGCCTAGCCCCCATCCCAATGATGTGTCTAGCATCGCCGGAGGGCGTGTGGAAGTGTGTCTCCGGTGGATCTCGCGAGATTTGGTCGGGATTGTCTTTGGTGGATCCGCTCGGATCCGGTCTTTGTTCGTCTTTGTTCATGTGTCTTTAGGTTGGATCCTTCCGATTTAGAATTCTCTTCATCGGCGGCGGTTGCTGTTTTGGGGCGTTGATCCTATGGGACCTTAGCACGACGACTTCCCCATTGTCTACTACAACAAGTTGTGCCTGGCTCCGGCAAGGAAGGGGCGATGACGGCGGCGCGCCTTCGGCTCACTTCAGTGCTTGTAGTCGTCGCTAGGTGGTCTATGAATCTGGATGTAATTTTTATTATTTCTAATGTTTATTATACTACCATAATTGAAGATGACTAGCAAAAAAGCCCGTGTGTTGCAACAGGAGAGAACACATAACACACGCTCTTAACTCAACAACCATCACTCAATACCACAATAGGTCCATCTCCTTTATTTTTGCGAGGCATCATATTTGTGTTGCCGCTTATCATCCTTCTCACTCTCGCCGACGATGGTCTCGGTGTTCACATAAAGCAACAAAAAATATGTGTTGAATATGGTTAATCTTAAGGTGTCTCTCTCTCCCTCTCTCTCTCTCTCTTCCTCTCTCTCTCTCTCTCTCTCTTTCTCTCGCTCGCTCGCTTTCTCTCACTCTCGCGATGAGAAATCTGTTGTTTCCCCTGTGACATTTTTTAGAGGTATGCATGTGTAGTTATCGATGTTTTCTTTTCCGTATATGGTTATAGTGGGGTGTTTATTTGCAATCCGATCGCCGTCGGTATGAAAAAAATACGAATCTTGCGCTATAAATTATAAGTTTGCTTCCATAACAATATTTTAAAAATATTTAACAGGTAAAATTAACATCATATTTAGATTCCACATATTTTTCTAATAAAATTTCATATATAATATGTTAAAATCAAAGTTACGGTTTAAAAGATACATATAATTTAGAAAAATCATTTGGTTTGACTCAAACATATTCCAAAATAATATTTAAAAATACTTAACAGGTAAAAATAATCTCCATATTCATATTCTACATATTTTTCTAATCAAATTTCATATATAACATGTTTAAATCGGAGTTAAGTATTTTTAAATTTCATATATAACAGGTAAAAAATGCCATAACTGTAACTCGGATTTGAACATGTTATATAGAAATTTGATTAGAAAAATATGTAGCATATGAATATGATATTATTTTTACCTGTTAAGTATTTTTAAATATTATTTTGGAATATATTTGAGTCAAACCAAATGATTTTCTAAATTATCTGTATCTTTTAAACCGTAACTTCGATTTTAACATATTATATATGAAATTTTCTTAGAAAAATGTGTGGAATCTAAATATGATGTTAATTTTACCTGCTATTTTTAAAATATTGTTATGGAAGCAAATTTATAATTTATAGCGCAAGATTCGTTTTTTTTTCATACCGACGGCGATTCGGATTGCAAATAAACACCCCACTATAACCATATACCGAAAAGAAAATATCGATAACTACACATGCATACCTCTAAAAAATGTCGCAAGGGAAACAACAGATTTTTCATCGAGAGAGAGAGAGAGAGAGAGAGAGAGAGAGAGAGAGACGCTTTAAGATTAACCATATTCAACACACATTTTTTGTTGCTTTGTGTGATCACCGAGACCATCGTCGGCAAGAGTGAGAAGGATGATAAGAGGCAACACAAATATAATGCCTCGCAAAAATAAAGGAGATGGACCTATTGTGGTCTTAAGTAATGGTTGTTGAGTTAAGAGCGTGTGTTATGTGTTCTCTCCCGTTGCAATGCACGGGTTTTTTTTGCTAGTAGGTAAAGATAAAGAATAGATCGACAGTTTCTGGAAAAAAAAAAGAATTTGTGGTAGAGATCATCGATGCAAAAGCTAGTGCCGACATCGCAGGCCGCCCACGAGGCCACGAGAGTCAATTGGGCCGCGCACGCGAGCTAAGCCGGGCCAGTTCAGGGAGCCCGTACCGAAACCGAGATGGACTGGAGTCTTTTCTCTAGCATATATACTGAACCAAAAGTGGCCCGGTACGACGGCGGCGGATCTCCTTCTCTGCGTGCGCGTCGGCGAAGGATCAGGAACGGGGAGAGATCGGCGGGCGGCCGATCATGTCGGGAACCCGCGCCGCTTCTCAGGACGATGGTTCCCAGCATTACCCGTATGTATGCAGCAGCCATCTATCCCACTTATTATTCTGGATGCTTGATGTCCCCTTGCTTGGTCAGACTTGGCTTCTTGGCCTCAGCGATCAGTTAGATTAAAAAAAAATAGAGCTCAGATCGATTTACTGCACACTAATCATTGTAGCACACCTTATTGTTCTGTTCAACATTTATAGATAATTAGTAATTATGCGCGTGCAACACATGCATAGACGTGTGTCACATTATGTTAAACATATGTATTCCTGCGTCCCATAATGTAAGAGGTTTTTACAAGGTAGCATAATTTAACGAACTATTGGTTTGTATTGTTCTGTTCAATGTAGTATTATAGATAATTCTTGTACCAGATGGTCTGAACTATTAGTCTCAAATTTGATAGTTCAGAGAGGGCAAAAGTCAGGCAATGAATCAGCAATATTGTAACTTTGCCGACTCATTACTTCTCAGAGTAAATATCTAATTCTCAACTTTTGGTTTGAAATATCTAAATATCACAACGGTTAAAGTAATACTGTAGGTTAATACAACTGATTCATGCAAAGTCTCAAATTCAACCATCCCTTTGTTGCAACCATACTAGTTGTCGTTGATCAAGCTTTAGTATGTTATAATTTTCCATCTTATTATTTCCTTTTGCAAGTTACGACACACGACTGGAGACATGGGAGGATCCCACTCCTGGATCGTCGAAGTCAACAAAAACTCTTGAGGAAATGACCGCTGATTGCATTGCAGCCACCAGGCTTAGGAATAGCCTCCGGCCCAAGAGTCCGACCCGTGCAGATCTGTGGAGACGCAAGCAAGAGCGCGAACGCAAGACCTTGGTCTCGGGGCTCAACGCCTACGCCAAGCAAAACAATATGCAGGTTAACACAAATTACATTTTACTATGACCACCCAAATTAATAATTTACCACGCCTTAGCTTATCTCGAAGTTACACATGCAATTTATAATTTACTATATAGAGCTGGATATATTACTAATTAAGGCGTGGCATTGATATTTCAGCCAAATGAGCTGGAGTTTGTGGAAGTGAAAGGGAGGGCTCAAATTCTTGAACACTCAACAGAATATCTGCACTTTAACTTTCTGGTGAAACAAATGGATGGCATATCAAAGGTATTTTTTGCTGAGATAAATGCTTACTGTAGGGGGGAGAAGGATGTTTATCTATGCACCCCTTTGGAACAAAGTGACTGTGGTATGTATATTTGTATTGTTTTCCCTTCCATTTGTTGCTGGTCATCTTGAATGCTGATACACTCTTTGGTATCTTTGAAGGCCCTTGTTTCGGGTGTATCCAAGATAGAGACCTTAAGCACCCCACTAGTGGTGCGTATTTGGCTGGTCGCAAGTATCCACATTACATCTGCCAGGAGATTGACAGTGATGATGATGATGATTATATGTAAACTATTGTGTCTTAGATCACTCCGAGTGGGAAGTCTATAATGAAGGGCTATGTATTGTTTGAGTTTTGGAAAGAGCCACAAACTCTCTTGCAAAGGGGTGATATGTTCTAATGAAGTCTTTTTTTAGAGTTGTGTATGAACTATGAAGCATATGTGCTTTTAATATTAAACAGAATTTTGTGTCTCAAAATGCTATAATAACGAAATTATATTGACCATTTAGTTTCAATAGTTACAAAACTTCGAATCGCCCGGTTTGGGAAAGCCACTTTTATTGTTTCGTTGGGTTGTTGGAATGGGCCAAAATTTTGGGACACACACGACTAGTTATGCTTTAGTTTGAAGGATGAGGGACATTTCCCATCCATAGATACCATTTGAGCAACATAAAAATTTCACAAGTCCAAAATAAACATTTCACAAGTCTGATAAATTGAACAACATAGACATTTCTCACCGGAGTATAATTTTTCTTAACAGAGCATCATTCACAGCACCTACTTTTGATGGTTATTTTATCAACAATATATAGGGGTGTATATGGAGAAGCGCAGTGTGTATCGGAAGGTCATATATGGGTGTAAACGCAAGAGTTTACGCAAGTTCAGTCTCCTTAATTATAGGACAAGGTAGCATTATAAGGTGATCCCTCACTAAAATTTCAAAATAAAATTGTGTTCTCGTGTGCACCGTTGTGAAAGTTCATCGTTTCGAAGCACCACATGATGATCGGGTGTGATAGACTATACGTTCACATACAACGGGTGCAAGCCAATTTTGCACATGCGGAACACTTGGATTAAACTTGACGAGCCTAGCATGTACAGACATGGCCTCAGAACATAAGAGACCGAAAGGTCGAACACGAGTCATATATTAGATATGATCAACATGGAGATGTTCACCATTGAAACCACCTCATCTCACGCGATGATCGGACTTGGGTTGGTGAATTTGGATCGTGTTACACTCGGACAAACGAAGGGATGTTGATTTGAGTGGGAGTTCTTAGGTAATATGATTAATTGAAATCTTTATCATGAACAATAGTCTAAACTATCTTTGCAAATTATATTGTAGATCAATGGCTCGCATAGTAGCTCCAGTGAATTTCAATGCGTTCCTAGAGAAAGCTAAACTGCAAGATGATGGAAGCAACTTTGTAGACTGGGCCCGTAATCTGAGGATTATACTCACGGCCGCCCAAAAGTCTTATGTCCTTGATGCACCACTTGGTGCGCCACCCCGTCTAGCGACTATGGACGTTGTGAATGCCTGGCAGTCGCGTGTTGATGACTACTCAATAGTTCAGTGTGCCATGTTGTATGGCTTAGAACCGGGACTTCAAAAGCGTTTTGAATGTCATGGAGCATATGAGATGTTCCAGGAGTTGAAGTTTATTTTTGAGAAGAATGCCCAGATCAAGAGGTATGAGACCTCCGATAAGTTCTATGCCTGCAAAATGGAGGAGAACAGCTCCGTCAATGAGCACATACTCAGAATGTCTGGGTATTACAACTGTCTGGCTGAGTTGGGAGTTGAGCTCCCGCCTGAGGCGGTCACTGACAGAGTTCTTCAATCGCTACCACCTAGCTACAAGAGCTTCGTGTTGAACTACAACATGCAAGGGATGAACAAGTCAGTCTCCGAGCTGTTCGGGATGCTGAAAGTCGCTGAGTCAGACATCCAGAATGAGCATCAAGTGTTGATAGTCAATAAAACCACTAGTTTCAAAAAGGGCAAGGGAAAGAAGGGAAACTTCAAAAAGAGTTACAAAGCAGTTGCTCCTCCCGTGAAGAAAGCCAAGGCTGGACCCATGCCGGAGACTGAGTGCTTCTATTGCAAGGGAACTGGCCACTGAAAGCGGAACTGCCACAAGTATCTGGCTGACAAGAAGGGGGCCAACATCAACAAAGGTGTATATGATATACATGTTATTGATGTGTACCTTACCAGCTCTCGTTGTAGTGCCTGGGTATTTGATATCGGTTTTGTTGCTCACATTTGCAACTCAAAACAGGAACTGTGACATAGACGAAGGCTGGCAAAGGACGAAGTGACAATGTGCGTGGGAAATGGTTCCAAGGTTGATGTGATTGCCGTCGGGACGCTCGCTCTTCGATTAACATAGGGATTAGTGATCAACCTAAATAATTGTTATTTAGTGCCTGCATTGAGCATGAACTATATCTGGATCTTGTTTAATGCGATACGGTTACCCATTTAAATCAGAGAATAATAGTTGTTCTATTTATATGGGTAATATCTTTTATGGTCATGCACCCATTGTGAGGGGTTTATTCTTATTGAATCTCGATAGTGATGATACACATGTTCATAACATTTATGCCAAAAGATGTAGAGTTGAAAATGATAGTACCACTTTCTTGTGGCACTGCCTGCTTAGGTCTTATATGGTGTAAACCACATGAAGAAACTCCATGTTGAGGACTTTTGGAGTCACTTGATTTTGAATCACTTGACACATGCGAACCATGCCTCATGCGAAGATGACTAAGACCCCATTTTTCAGAACAATGGAACGGGCAAGTGACTTGTTGGAAATCATACATACTGATGTGTGCAGTCCGATGAGTGTTGACGCGCGGTGGATATCGTTACTGTCTCGCCTTCACCGATGATTTGAGTAGATATGGGTATATTTACTTAATGAAGCATAAGTCTGAAACATTTGAAGAGCTCAAGCAATTTGAGAGTGAAGTTGAGAATCATCGTAACAAGAAGATCTACGATCTGATCAAGGGGGAGATGTATCTGAGTTATTAGTTTGGCAATCACTTAAGACAATGTGGAATTATTTCAGAACTAACGCCACCTGGAACACCACAGCGTAATGGTGTGTACGAGCGTCGTAATCGTACTGTCGGTGGGAAACGCACCTATGGGATCACAAGAATCCCTACTACGGTTGCCGGGGCGCGGGTCGTGAGAAGAGCAGGATTAGCAGTCAGCACGAGGATCGTTTACCCAGGTTCGGGCCGCGAGGATGCGTAAAACCCTAGTCCTGCTTTGGTGGATATATTCAGTGTTTCTTGGGCTTTCGAACTAGCTACGGTGGCTGTGTAGTTCAAAAGAGCCGAATCCCCCTCCAGTACGCCATAGGCCTCCTTTTATAGTCGAAAGGCTGCCACAGTGGCACACAGGAGTGGAAAGGCCTACAGTACTACGAGCTTATCACCCATATTACAGGACAAGACGCATTTAATGCATTGCTTAGTGTCCCTTAGCTTTATCGGGGATGGGAACAGGCCCGTCCCGTCGTCGCGCTCCTCCTCGCTTCGACATGCGCCCAGGCTAGCGATGCATGCAGTGCCATGTAGACAGGCAGGCAGCTGAGGTGGCGCGGTGGTAGGGCCTTCATGAAGGTCCGCACGCGCCATGCAGGTGCCTGTTGATTTGGCCTGGAAGCTGCATGTTGCCACGCAGGTGCCTGCCCAGCTGGTTGGTGCTGGCAGCTGCATGCAAACGGCGGTGGTAGGTCTTGGCTGGTACGGGTCTGGCAGTGGCCCTGCTGATGCCCTCGGCAAAGGGCTTGCCGGGGGCCCGACAAGGGTCTTGCCGTGGCGTTGCCGTCATCCCCGGCAAGGGTCTTGCCGATGGCCTTGTGGACTTCCTCGGCTAGGATCCCGCCGAGGGTCGCCGTCTTCTGGTCCTCATCTGATCCTGAGTGTTTCCCTGTCTTCACAAAGATCTGCATGCCACGCTGGAGGTGCCTCCCGAGCCCTGGCCCAACGTGGTTGATGGTGTTGGAAATCGTGGGCTCAAGGGTGGTGCGCTCCGCTGGCGTTGGGCGAGCTTCCCTTGCAAGGGTCTTGTCGGGGCCGCCGAGGCTGCCTCGGCAAGAGTCTTGCCAGGGGAACCTGTTTCGTCCCTCTACTCTTTGTGCTCTCGGCCTTGGCGTTGTCTTGTTTGCCTTGGTGCTTCGGCTTCTCTCCGGCTTCCCTCCCCTGCCCTGCTAAGTGTGGCCGCGACGCGTGGCTATGACCGCCCGCGCACAAGTAAAGGGGTCAAAAAGAGAGCCCCTACTTTTGTACACCGACAGGAGCCCCCGGGCCTGGGCCATACATAAGCGCGACGCGTTATTGGGCTAGGCCCAGAACGGTGCGTGGGCAGGTAGGGCGGATTTTACCACAGTAACATCTCGTCCACTGCGTTTCCCCACGACCCGTGTTGCACGCGCGACGTGGAGGGTCGTGTGTGACGTGGGGGTCATGCGTGGGGCGATTTCTGCACGCATGCGTCACATCGTGGTAAAGAGGCGGCTCGCGTCTTCCCCGTAAAAGGAGGAAGGCGCAGAGGCACGGCCCATTTACTCAGGTGGACTCCGGTCATGGCCTTCAAGGCACCCGCGCCCCACAATCACAGGGTGGGGAGTGGCCGCCTCGCTTGTCCCTTCAATGTTGCTCGCTCGCCACGTGTCCCTCATGCATGCAGGTGGCAGGAGGTGGAGGTGGGAAACCGGGCCGTCGTTGATTGGGGTAGTGGGCCGGTCCTGATTCCCTGCGTCCCCGATGACCGGACTGGTCGAGTGGGGCGGGCGAGCCCCGACTCCACCCCTTTATAAGGAAGGGAGGGGGCGGCATTCGACACTCTTCCATCATCCGTCTCCTTCCACCTCTGCTTCTTCCTTCAATCCACCATGGCGTGAGGAAGCGATGGCCCTTCGACGGTGGCGGCGAGGCTCGCTGCTCGCCAGCGCGTTCCTCCTTCCCAAGAGCTCGTGGCGGTGGAACCGGCCACGAGAGGAAGGGGGAGGGGGCGAGGTCGAGGCCGTCGTGGCACCCGGGGGAGAGGAGGACGGGGCGGCGCATCGGCCTCGCCTCCGCCAGCGATGCCTCCCCCGACGGAGCACCACGTCGGGGACCAGCCCCGCGAGTTCTTCATCAGGCTGCGCCAGCCACCGTGTCACCGCCTCCGTCTCCCTACTGCCTTCGCTCAGGAGATGGAGCTCGATCCTCCCCAGACCCTTTGGTTGCACATGAAGGGCTGCGGGAATGGCGCCACGCGGGTCAACGTCGACTTCCCTGCCCCTCACGTCATGTACCTCCGCCGCGGATGGAAGACGTTTGCACGCAACCACAGCCTGACGGCGGGGCTTGTCCTCTACTTCAAGTTAACGGAGGGCAGCCTGATCTCCGTCAAGGTCTTTAGAGATCTCGAAACTCGCTTGAAGTGCTGCATGGACAGCTCCTCCGATGATGAAGATTCCTCCTCAAGCGGGAGTGAGGAGGAGGATAGCGACAGCGACGGTGAGGGAGTCGGGCGGCAGGATGCCGACTCCGACTTCGACTGATCGCACCGCCCCTCCCTCGGCCACGCGCTTTGCCAACGGCCATCCTCGCCAAGCTCTCCATCGGGGTGCTCCCCTTCGCCTCCTTGGGCGGCTAGCATAGCAGGGACGGAGAGGGCAAAGAAGGCGGGTGGCGTCCATCAAGTCGGAGTACGCGGGCACCGATGCCTTCGTCGCGTATTGCCGGCCCGTTGTCTCATCTTCCAACTTCCCTCCCGGCACCGGGACATTCTCCTGGCGCCTTCTGCTTCTCGCACCTCACCTAGGTGCTCTTTTCGCCCTCCGGCCCTCTTGTTCCACCTTCTGAGGAGAGGGACGAGGAAGGGATTACGGGCATCTTATCTTTTTTGTAAGCCTGCGGTCACTTGTTTATTTTAAGACTTGTTACCCCCTTGCTCATGTTTTTAATTCCGTATGAACTGTACCTGTATGGGATGTTTATAATGAAAAGGGTGCTTGTCAGGTTCTTTGCGCGTGAGCGAGGCCCATGCCAAGGATGAATCCTTGTTATTTTTAAGGTAAGCATTGTCGCCCGGCAACAGGCCTTGCCGTTTCCCTACTCCAGTCGACCATTCTCGTGCTCTTGGCGGAGGCATGGGCGAAGTAGGGTTAGGCCCCTCGTTCATCTCCTTGCCACCGCAACTACTACCAGATTCCGACCCAGGAGGTAGCTCTCGGGTACAGAAAAGGGGGAGCATGGTGGTTTCAAGAACACAAACGAGGTTTCACATATCTCAGTTCTATACGGAAACACATAACAAGGGGATGAAAGACTTATCTGAATCCGCAACCCCCAGCAACCCTTCGGGCCTGTGCCTTGGTTGTCCCTCGTATCTTCCGCTCCCAACAGCCTTGCCCTGCCGGGGCCGGGGCACCGGCTTGTTCTCCTTTTCCCAAGAGGCTCAGCAGAAGTGCCATGTGAACCAAAGAGAACATAAAGACACACACTCGACCTCTAGGCTAGGGGTTAGTCGCCGCTAAGCACTATCAACCCTATCTGAGGGAAAGACTTGACCTAGCATGCATGATATAACTTAGGGTGCCAGCGCTTCATTTATTTATGCTCAGTGTCTGCGCCTGGCTCTATACAGAGGGTTACATGCCTTGTCGGCAAAGCTTGTACAAAAAGTGGCTTGCCGGGGAGCCCGACAAGCCGCGCCTTATGGGTAAAACTTGCAAAGATGCTCGATGTTCTAGGAGTTGCTTACTGGGATGGCATCTTCGGTCTCCAGGCGGACTGCGCCGGGCCTGGTGAGTCGTATTACCCGATAAGGGCCTTCCCACTTCGGCGTCAACTTGTTGGAATTCTTGGCCGACTGAATGCGCTGATGAACAAGGTCGCCTTCCTCAAAGATTTGGGCATGAACCTTGCGGCTATGGTAGTGGCGCAAGGCTTGCTGGTAGAGTGCTGCTCTCACAGCCGCCCGAAGACGAACTTCCTCAAGGAGCGTCGCGTCGTCTTGCCGCAACTGCTCTTGCTCAAGCTCGTCATAAGCGAGCACTCGAGGTGACCCGTATATGAGTTTCGTGGGGAGAACTGCTTCTGCCCCATATACCAGGGCAAAAGGTGTCTGGCCAATGGCTCGATTTGGCGTCGTCCTGATCGACCAAAGAACCGCCGGCAACTCATCAATCCAGCGCCTTCCACTTCTGTGCAGCTTGTCAAAAGTCATTGTTCTCAGGCCTCGCAGTACTTCAGCATTTGCCCTCTCCGCCTGACCTTTGCTCCATGGGTGTGCCACAAAAGAAAAACATACCTTGCTGCCGAGGTCTTGGGTGTACTGCATGAAGGCGTGGCTTGTGAACTGCGTGCCGTTGTCGGTGATGACTCTGTTTGGCACACCAAAACGACAGACTAGTCCCTTGAAGAACTTGACGGCTGACTGTGCTGTCACCTTCCTCACTGCTTCCACCTCCGGCCACTTTTTGAACTTGTCGATTGCAGCGTACAAGTACTCAAAGCCCTCGACAGCACGGGGGAAAGGGCCCAATATGTCGAGCCCCCAGACCGAGAATGTATAGGAGAGAGGGATTGTTTGAAGGTCTTGAACTGTTTGATGAAGCTTCTTTGAATGGAACTGGAACGCTTCACAACTGGTTACTAGTGCCGTTGCATCCTGGAGGGCGGTGGGCCAGAAGAAGCCTTGCCGAAATGCTTTGCCAACAAGGACCCTCGATCCTATGTGGGAGCCACATATGCCTCCATGTATCTCTGCCAATAGCTCCAGTTCTTCCTCCCGGGGGATGCACTTCAATTTCACACTGTTCGGTCTTTTTCTGTATAGGACGTCATCGACGAATTGGTACAAGGCAGACCGACGGGCTACTTTTTCCGCTTCTTCCTGCTCTTCAGGAAGTTCCCCTGTCTGGAGGAAACGGACGATATGTTGTGCCCATGCCGGAGACTGGGGCTCGACGGTAAGGACCAAAGGCATTTCTTCCGCCATGGGGGTGACCGTCTCTACGGCCAGGGCTTGGCGCCCTGCCAGAGCCAGCTGACCCTTGGCAGGCTCGGAATCTGCGGCAACACTCTTGTTGGCGGCCCCTGGGGGCTCGGCGGGAAGGTACTTGCCGGGGCCCGATTTCCTCCGCTTGTTCCGCTCCGTTGATGGTTCGACGGATGGTTCGACGGATGGTTCGACGGATGTTCCGCTCCGTTGATGACACCTAAGTTTGATTGTGTTAAATCTTTTATGGATACCAATATTTTCCGTAAGTTTAGCACTAAATATGGACTTGACTCTGAGATAGTAGCTTCTTTCTGTGAATCTTTTGCTACTTATGTTGATCTCCCTAAGGAGAAGTGGTTTAAATATCATCCTCCCATAGAAGTAAAAGTAGTTGCACCTATTAAAGTTGAAGAAAGACTGTCACTTATAATGATCCTATTGTTCCTACTTCTTTATTGAGAAACCACCTTTCCCTGTTAGAATAAAGGATCATGCTAAAGCTTCAACTGTTGTTCATAAAAGCAATATTAGAACTTATACACCTCCTGAGCAAGTTAAAGTAGAACCTAATATTGCTATTGTTAAAGATCTCTTGTCTGATAATATTGATGGGCATGTTATTCAGTTCGAAGGTGAAACTGCTAGAATTGCTAAACCTTGTGATAAGATAAACATAGACCTGTGGTAGGCGTGCCTGTTATTTCTGTTAAAATAGGAGATCATTGTTATCATGGCTTATGTGATATGGGTGCTAGTGCTAGTGTTATACGCTCATACTTATACGAAGAAATTAAGAATGAAATTGCACCTGTTGAGTTAGAAGATATTGATGTTACTATTAAACTTGCTAATAGAGATACTATTGCACCAATTGGAATTGTTAGAGATGTTGAAGTCTTGTGTGGGAAAACTAAATATCCTGCTGATTTTCTTGTTCTTACTTCTCCGCAAGATAGCTTTTGTCCAATTATATTTGGTAGACCCTTCTTAAATACTGTCAATGCTACCATAGACTGCACTAAGAATATTGTTACTGTTGGTTTGGATGATATGGTTCATGAGTTTAATTTCTCTAAATTTAGTAAACAACATCGTGAGGAAGAATTACCTAGTAAGGATGAAATTATTGGTCTTGCTTCTATTGCCGTACCTCCTAGTGATCCTTTAGAACATTATTTGCTAGACCATGAAAATGATATGTTCATGAATGAAAGAAGGGAAATAGATGAAGTATTCTTTAAACAGGAACCTATTCTGCATCACAACTTGCCTGTTGAAATTTTAGGGGATCCCCTCCACCCAAGGGTGATCCCATGTTTGAGCTCAAACCGTTGCCTGATAATCTTAAATATGCTTATCTTGATGAAAAGAAGATATATCCTGTTATTATTAGTGCTAACCTTTCAGAGCATGAAGAAGAAAGATTATTGAAAACTCTGAAGAAGCATCATGCTGCTATTGGATATACTCTTGATGATCTTAAGGGCATTAGTCCCACTCTATGTCAACATAAAATAAATTTGGAAGCAGATGCCAAACCAGTTCGTGATCCTCAACGACGTCTGAATCCTAAAATGAAAGAAGTGGTAAGAAAAGAAATACTAAAGCTTCTGGAGGCAGGTATAATCTATCCCGTTGCTGATAGTGAGTGGGTAAGTCCTGTCCATTGTGTCCCTAAGAAGGGAGGTATTACTGTTGTTCCTAATGATAAAGATGAATTGATTCCACAAAGAATTATCATAGGTTATAGGATGGTAATTGATTTCGCAAATTAAATAAAGCTACTAAGAAAGATCATTACCCCTTACCTTTTATTGATCAAATGCTAGAAAGATTATGCAAACATACACACTATTGCTTTCTAGATGGTTATTCTGGTTTCTCTCAAATACCTGTGTCGGCTAGAGATCAATCAAAGACTACTTTTACATGCCCTTTTGGTACTTTTGCTTATAGACGTATGCCTTTTGGTTTATGTAATGCACCTGCTACCTTTCAAAGATGCATGATGGCTATATTCTCTGACTTTTGTGAAAAGATTTGTGAGGTTTTCATGGACGATTTTTCCGTCTATGGTTCCTCTTTTGATGATTGCTTGAGCAATCTTGATCGAGTTTTGCAGAGATGTGAAGAAACTAATCTTGTCTTGAATTGGGAAAAGTGCCACTTTATGGTTAATGAAGGTATTGTCTTGGGGCACAAAGTTTCTGAAAGAGGTATTGAAGTTGATAAAGCCAAGGTTGATGCTATTGAAAAGATGCCATGTCCCAAGGACATCAAAGGTATAAGAAGTTTCCTTGGTCACGCCGGATTTATAGGAGGTTCATTAAGGACTTCTCAAAAATTTCTCGGCCTCTGACTAATTTATTGCAAAAAGATATACCATTTGTCTTTGATGATGATTGTGTAGAAGCATTTGAAATACTTAAGAAAGCATTAGTCTCTGCACCTGTTGTTCAGCCACCTGATTGGAATAACCCTTTGAAATTATGTGTGATGCTAGTGATTATGCTATAGGTGCTGTTCTAGGGCAAAGAGTTGATAAGAAATTAAATGTTATTCATTATGCTAGTAAGACTCTAGACAATCTCAAAGAAATTATGCTACTACTGAAAAAGAACTCTTAGCAGTTGTATTTGCTTGTGATAAGTTCAAATCTTATATTGTTTGATTCTAAAAGTAACTAGTCAAACTGATCATGCTGCTATTAAATATCTTATGGAAAAGAATAATGCTAAACCTAGACTTATTAGATGGGTTCTCTTGCTACAAGAATTTGATTTGCATATTGTTGATAGAAAGGGAGCTGAGAACCCCGTTGCAGACAACTTGTCTAGGTTAGAAAATATTCTTGATGACCCACTACCTATTAATGATAACTTTCCTGATGAACAATTAAATGTTATAAGTACTTCTCGTAGTACTCCATGGTATGCTGATTATGCTAATTATATTGTTGCTAAGTTTATACCACCTAGCTTCACATACCAACAAAATAAAAAGTTTTTCTATGATTTAAGACATTACTTTTGGGATGACCCACATCTTTATAAAGAAGGGGTAGATGGTGTTATTAGACGTTGTGTACCTGAGCATGAACATGAACAGATCCTACGCAAGTGTCATTCCGAGTCTTATGGAGGACACCACGCTGGAGATAGAACTGCACATAAGGTATTGCAATCTGGTTTTTATTGGCCTACTCTGTTCAAGGATGCCCGTAAGTTTGTCTTGTCTTGTGATGAATGTCAAAGAACTGGTAATATTAGTAGACGTCAAGAAATGCCTATGAATTATTCTCTTGTTATTGAACCGTTTGATGTTTGGGGCTTTGATTATATGTGACCTTTTCCTGCCTCTAATGGATACACACATATTCTAGTTGCTGTTGATTGCGTTACTAAGTGGGTAGAAGCTATTCCAACTAGTAGTGTTGATCATAGCACTTCTATTAAAATGCTTAAGGAAGTTATTTTCCCGAGGTTTGGAGTCCCTAGATATTTAATGACTGATGGTGGTTCACACTTTATTCATGGTGCTTTCCGTAAAATGCTTGCTAAATATGATGTTAATCATAGAATTGCATCTCCTTATCACCCACAGTCTAGTGGTCAAGTAGAGTTGAGCAATAGAGAGCTCAAATTAATTTTGCAAAAGACTGTTAATAGGTCTAGAAAGAATTGGTCTAAGAAACTTGATGATGCATTATGGGCTTATAGAACTGCATACAAAAATCCTATGGGTATGTCTCCGTATAAAATGGTTTATGGAAAAGCATGTCACTTACCTCTCGAACTAGAACATAAGGCATATTGGGCTATTAAAGAGCTTAACTATGATTTTAAACTTGCCGGTGAGAAGAGGTTATTTGATATTAGCTCACTTGATGAATGGAGAACCCAAGCTTATGAAAATGCCAAGTTGTTTAAATAAAAAAGTTAAAAGATGGCATGACAAAAGGATACACAAGCGTGAGTTTAATGTAGGTGATTATGTATTGCTATACAACTCTCGTTTAAGATTTTTTGCAGGAAAACTCCTCTCTAAATGGGAAGGCCCCTATGTTATCGAGGAGGTCTATCGTTCCGGTGCCATAAAGATCAACAACTTCGAAGGCACAAATCCGAAGGTGGTAAACGGTCAAAGAATTAAACATTATATCTCAGGTAATCCCATAAATGTTGAAACCAATATTATTGAAACCGTAACCCCGGAGGAATACATAAGGGACACTTTCCGGAATGTTTCAGACTCCGAAAAGGAATAGGTATGTGGTACGGTAAGTAAACCGACTCCAAAAAAATTTTTAAGGCAATATTTCTCTGTTATAGAATATTTAGAAAAATAGAAAAATAAGTAGCAGTCCGGGAAGGACACAAGGGCCCCACGAGGGTGGTGGGCGTGCCCTACCCCCCTGGGTGCGCCCCCCTACCTCGTGAGCACCTCGTGTACTTTCCGGACTCCGTTTTCTTGCACGTTACGTATTTTGGTCGGTAAAAATTCATTATATAATCTCCCGGAGGTTTTGACTCCCGTATCACGCAAAAATCTCCTGTTTTTGTTTCGAGCTGTTTTTCTGACAGATCTAGGTTATCATGACGGCCCCAGGCGCCTCCAAGGACAAGTTCTCCGAGAAGGTCATCAACCCTTACCTCGCGGAGGTGCTGCGACACCCTCAAACCATTGAGTTGCGTGATGGGTTGCTACACATCCGCGATGAAGAGGGATCAAAGGGGACCAGAAGGATAGAGACGAGGCTCGAAGCATTGGAGCAACAAGTTTTCAAGTGCCAGGGGATGGTGGAGCATGGAATCAACGATAGCCACACGATGCTCGCGGAGTTCACTAACAATTACAAGCCGGATGCCAAGAACACCGAGGAAGCCATCTTCAAGCTATATGAGAAGATCGAGCACCTCCAAGCCCAAGTCTATGACCTTCAAAACCAAAACTGTGAGTATGAATATAGATTCAAAAGAATGAGTTTGGCTGCAGATTTGAGGATTCCGGAGACTCGATCATCTTTCTATGATGGTGAACCTATGCCCTGGAAGATGGATGACAAGCCCGCATCATCAAAAACACCTCCGCCGTCACCAACAACAAAGAAGGAGATATAATCACATGGGTATGGGCACTCCCCTTGGCAACTGCCAAGCTTGGGGGAGGTGCCCCGATATCGTATCACAATCACAACTCTTATCTTTACCGTTTTTCTTAGTTCAATCCTGTTAGTAGTATCTTGATCTAGTAGAATTAAGTTTATGGCATGATCTAGTTCTGAGTTTTGCTTTATGATCTCTCTATGTAATCGAGTCCATGAGCTATATATAATAAAGATTAGTGTTGAGTCAAGGGCTTGATTATTTTTCCGTGATCTTGGGTGAATAAAAGAAAAGAGAAAAGAACAAAAAGAAACAAAAAGTTCATATTGATCTTATTGAGAGTAATGACTTCACATAGAAAGAGTATGATGATTAAAAGTTGTTGGGAGTTGGCAGACATAGCTTTGGTCATTGTTGCAATTAATAGTAAGTAATAAGGAAAGAGAGGTTTTCACATATAGATATATTATCATTGACATCTTCTATGATTGAGGGCACTCGTTAAAATATGGCATGCTAAAGAGTTGATGTTGGACAAGGAAGACAACGTAATGAGTTATGTATTTCTTATATCTGAGATAAAGTATGTTATATGGATCCTCTAACTTGTTGAGCTTGCCTTTCCCCCTCATGCTAGCCAAATTCATTGCACCAAGTAGAGATACTACTTGTGCTTCCAAATACCCTTAAACCAGTTTTGCCATGAGAGTCCACCATATCTACCTATGGATTGAATAAGATCCTTCAAGTAAGTTGTCATCGGTGCAAAGCAATAAAAATTGCTCTCTAAATATGTATGATTGATTGGTGTGGGAGAAATAAGATTTATATGATCTTGTGATGTGGAAGTAATAAAAGGCGACGGACTGCATAATAAAGGTTCATATCACAAGGGGCAATATAAAGTGACGTTCTTTCGCATTGAGATTTTATATATCCAACCATAAAAGCGCATGCAACCTCTGCTTCTGATACGACCGGTTCTAAGTGTACCGACGACAATGATGACGCATAAGCTAATAGTCAGAATCAAGTTGTTGCTACGCCATTAGTAATCACAGTGGGCGAAGTATATGTTTCAACCTATCTACGGCAGAAATATGAAGAGGTCCTGAGCTAGTTGAAGTTACGTGCATGCATGTTGATGTGTTGCATGGCTTAGCTACAGATCAATCAAAGAAGTTTTGGCTGCATGCATGCAAGGTTAGCCACGAAAATAAACACTCGTTCGTGCATGTACAGGAGATATGTTTTGTTGAGACTAATCCAAGAATCCTACTCGACTACTACTTCTCACGTTCAAGACCACCGGAGATACATGCGCATGTTAAAAGGATTCAGTGGTGGAGATTGTTTTCTTTAAAGGAAATTGGATGGGGCCCACCAAGAGATACCTACGTGATTAGAGTTCAAGTTTTATTTAACAACTTCTACGGCCGGTGTCTAGTTGTCGTTTGTTTTTCAATTCAAGTTGGTTGTTTGCTTAGATTTGTTATAGGCATGTGCATGCTTGACGGCCATAGTCCAAACTTGTGTCCGGCTATTATAAATAGCCATGGTGTGTTCAATGTAAAGGCAGGTTATATTTTTATGAATAGACACGATGTCTTTTTAAGGTAAATACCTGTATCGAGTTTTGGGGGAAGCTGTCTAAAAATCCCTAAGTTTTGGAGGAAGCTTTAGAAAACCTCTGTGTTGCGATTTCTGTGTGAGGAAATTGTTTTGCGCGTGAGTACCGTCGTCGAGATTGGTTTTTTCGTGCTAAGCCACAAGGTTCAAACCCTCTATTTCATGTACATCGCATGCGCGGGCGAGAGGTTGCTACTGCTAAAGGAGAAGTGTCGTGAAAGATCGGGCCGTAATAACAGATCGAATCTTGCCATCGAGGTTCGGTCTACGTCAGGTGGTATTTAGAGCAACAGGTTGTTCACGGCGCTATGGAGAACATGGTGAGGGCATCATCATTCTGTAAGTTAAGCTATGGATTTCAGTTGGAGGAGGAAGGCCGCTGGGCTGGGCTTTTTCACACCCGTGTGGTGGTGAGAGAGAGATCGTGTGCCATGACGATCGATCACATGAGTTTGACCAACGCCGCAAGCATAGAGATGGTGGAGAAGTTGGAGCTATCAATGATACCACATCCACAACCATACTCCTTTTGTTGGGGTTATGAAGATCTCACTGTCACGCACCAGACCAAGGTACCTTTTTTGTTGGGAAAATATTTTTGTGAGGTTTTGTGCGACATGATTTCGACACCGATGATTTCGTGTCACTTATTGTTGGGCGAGCCATGGTACACAGAGCATGATGTTGTGTTTGATTGTCTAACACACACATATACCCTCAAGAAGGGAAAGAAGTACGACCTCGTGCCCATGGGAGACGACCATTTTATTGCTTGGAGGAAAGAACATCTTGAGAAGATAAATAAGCAGAAAGAAGCAGAAAATAAAAGGGTCGAAGCTGCTGAAATTGTCATGGTTGTCGTTCAATATGCAAATCAAAGTATTGTTCAAGAGATCACCTCAAAACCGAGGACGTTTTTGTTTCAAGGGGAGGAGGATGATACGACCGGTTCTAAGTGTACCGACGACAATGATGACGCACAAGTTAATAGTCAGAATCAAGTTGTTGCTACGCCATTAGTAATCACAGTGGGCGAAGTATATGTTTCAACCTATCTACAGCAGAAATATGAAGAGGTCCATGAGCTAGTTGAAGTTACGTGCATGCATGTTGATGTGTTGCATGGCTTAGCTATAGATCAATCAAAGAAGTTTTGGCTGCATGCATGCAAGGTTAGCCACGAAAAGAAACACTCGTTCGTGCATGTACAGGAGATATGTTTTGTTGAGACTAATCCAAGAATCCTACTCGGCTACTACTTCTCACGTTCAAGGCCACCGGAGATACATGCGCATGTTAAAAGGATTTAGTGGTGGAGATTGTTTTCTTTAAAGGAAATTGGATGGGGCCCACCAAGAGAGACCTGCGTGATTAGAGTTCAAGTTTTATTTAACAACTTCTATGGCCGGTGTCTAGTTGTCGTTTGTTTTTCAATTTAAGTTGGTTGTTTGCTTAGATTTTTTATAGGCGTGTGCGTGCGTGACGGCCATAGTCCAAACTTGTGTCCGTCTATTATAAATAGCCATGGTGTGTTCAATGTAAAGGCAGGTTATATTTTTATGAATAGACACGATGTCTTTTTAGGGTAAATACCCGTATCGAGTTTTGGGGGAAGCTGTCTAAAAATCCCTAAGTTTTGGAGGAAGCTTTAGAAAACTTCTGTGTTGCGATTTCTGTGTGAGGAAATTGTTTTGCGCATGAGTACCGTCGTCGAGATTGGCTTTTTTGTGCTGAGCCGCAAGGTTCAAACCCTCTATTTTGTGTACATCGCGTGCGCGGGCGAGAGGTTGCTACTGCTGAAGGAGAAGTGTCGTGAAAGATTGGGCCGCAATTACAGACCGAATCTCGCCATCGAGGTTCGGTCTACGTCAGCTTCCCTCTGCGAAGGGCCTATACTTTATTATTATCTTATACCTTATGCAAGAGTCATGGTGATCTTCACCCTTCCTTTTTACATTTTATCTTTTGGCAAGCACAACATGTTGGAAAGATCCTGGTATATAAGGATAATTGGATTGGAGTCTTCATGAACTATTATTGTTGACATTACCTTTGAGGTAAAAGGTTGTGCGGAAAAACTATAAGCCCCTATCTTTCTCTGTGTCCGATTAAAACTCTGTAACCACAAGTATCGCGTGAGTGTTAGCAATTATGGAGGACTAAATGATAGTTGAGTATGTGGACTTGCTTTTTAGCTCTGACATAGACTCTTTCCGATGTTATGATAAGTTGCAATTGCTTCAATGACTGAGATTATAGTTTGTCGGAGCCCAATAAGGTTTATGATTTATACTTTTGCATTGTGAATAGATCATCACTTGAACATAAGTAATCATATGACAAAATCTATATATGTTGCTGTTATGAGAATAATCATGATGCCTTCATATCTGTATCTTATTTTTATCGACGCCTCTACCTCTAAACATGAGGACATATTTATTGCTATCGGCTTTTCGCTTGAGGACAAGTAAGGTCTAAGCTTGGGGGAGTTGATACGTCCATTTTTCATCATACTTTTATATCGATATTTATCGCATTATGGACTGTTATTTCACTTTATGTCACAATACTTATGGCTATTTTCTCTTATTTTACAAGGTTTACATAAAGAGGGAGAATGCTCGCAGCTGGAATTCTGGTCTGGAAAAGGAGCAAATATTAGAGACCTATTCTGCGCAACTCCAAAAGTCCTCAAACTCCACGGAATGCCTTAAAAGAAATAAAGAAAAATCCACGCCAAAGATGAAGGCCAGGGGGCCCACACCCTTCTCACGAGGGTGGCCCCCCTAGGGCGCGCCCCCTACCTCATGGGCCCCCTGGTGGCTCTCCGATGCCCATCTTCTCCTATATGAGGTCTTTCGATGAGAAAAAATAGAAAGGAACTTTTCGGGACAAGACTCAGCCGCCACGAGGCGGAACCTTGGCGGATCCAATCTAGAGGTCCGGCAGAGCTGTTCTGCCGGGGATACTTCCCTCCGGGAGGGGGAAATCATCACCATCGTCATCACCAATGCTCCTCTCATCGGGAGAGGGAAATCTCCATCAACATATTCGCTAGTTCATCTCTTGTATCCAATTCTTGTCAAAAAGTCTGGGATTGGTGCTAGTAGGTTGCTAGTAGTGTTGATTACTCTTTGTAGTTGATGCTAGTTGGTTTAATTGATGGAAGATCATATGTTCAGATCCTATATGCATATTATTACCCCTCTGATTATGAACATGAATATGCTTTGTGAGTAATTACGTTCATTCCTGGGGACAAGGGAGAAGTCTTTCTATGAGTAGTCATGTGAATTTGGTATTCGTTTGATATTTTGATAAGATGTATGTTGTCTAGCCTCTAGCGGTGTTATGTGAACGTCGACTACATAACACTTCACCATTATTTGGGCCTAGAGGAAGGCATTGGGAAGTAATAAGTAGATGATGGGTTGCTAGAGTGACAGAAGCTTAAACCCTAGTTTATGCGTTGCTTCGTAAGGGGCTGATTTGGATCCATATGTTTCATGCTATGGTTAGGTTTACCTTAATACTTTTGTTTGTAGTTGCGGATGCTTGCAATAGAGGTTAATCATAAGTGGGATGCTTGTTCAAGTAAGGACAGCACCCAAGAACCGGTCCACCCACATATCAAATTATCAAAGTATCGAACGCGAATCATATGAACGTCATGAAAACTAGCTTGACGATATTCCCATGTGTCCTCAGGAGCGCTTTTCCTTATATAAGAGTTTGTTCCGGCTTGTCCTTTTCTACAACAAGGATTGGGCCACCCTGCTGCACTTTATTTACTTTTGTTATTTGTTGCTCGTTACAATTTATCTTATCACAAAACTATCTGTTACCACTTATTTCAGTACTTGCAGAGAATACCTTGCTGAAAACCACTTATCATTTCCTTCTGCTCCTCGTTGGGTTCGACACTCTTACTTATCGAAAGGACTACGATAGATCCCCTATACTTGTGGGTCATCACTCAGCAATGTTGTTGGTGGACATGTCTCCCTGGGAAAGTGCATCTGGATTACATCTTGAGGTGCTCTCCGGTGGGTGCGACGAGCAGCACACCAGCACTGGCGCCTTGCAGCGAGAAAGCTCCGTCAAAGTACATAATCCAGTCACAAGCTGTTTCCTTGCCGGGGAGAGTGGTCTCCTGGATCTCTTCATCAGGCGTCGAGGTCCATTCTGCAATGAACTCCGCCAGGACTCTACTCTGGATTGTCGAAGTACTTTCAAACCTCAACCCAAAGCTAGATAACTCCAAGGCCCACTCCACAATCCTTCCGGTTGCATCTGGGTTGTGCAGTATCCGTTGCAATGGGAGGTGGGTGACGACAGTGATCTCGTGTTCTTGGAAGTAATGACGCAGCTTCCTCGAGGCCATAAGGAGGCCGAAGAGCAATTTCTGCACACCGAAATATCTTGATCTAGCCCCTGCAAGAGGGAGCTGACAAAGTAAACCGGGTTCTACATCATCTTCTTCTTCTGCACCAACCCACTTGACGGCGCGGGCTCTATCCCGATGGTGTCAGGCTCTGTCGGGAGCCTTGCCTTGCCGGCACCAGGCCCTGCCAGAGGAGTCTCTGACTTGCCGTCTGCCGGTCCTGCTATAGCCACTGCCTCTTCGTCAACCTCCCTCTACGCCACCAGCGCCGCACTGACCACTTGATTTGTCGCCACCAGATACAGCAGCAATGGCTCTTGTGGTCTAGACGCAACTAGTATCGGTGTAGAGAAAAGGTATCTCTTCAGGTCTTGCAATGCCGCCTCGGCTTCTAGGGTCCATTCCATTGGGTCCGCCTTCTTCAAAATCTTGAAAAAGGGAAGGGCGCGCTCGGCAGACTTGGAGATGAATCGGCTCATGGCGACAACGTAGCCAGCGAGTCGACGCACATCCTTGATCCGCTTGGGAGCCTCAATCCGCTCGATAGCCTTGATCTTGTCTGGGTTTGCCTTGATCCCGCACTACGACACAAAGAACCCAAGAAGTTTGCCGGACGGAATGCCGAAGACACACTTCTCAGGGTTCAGCTTGAGGTTGATCTTGCGTAGGTTGGCAAACATCTCTTCTAAGTCTTGCACAAGAGTCGCCCTATCCTTGGTTTTGAATACTATGTCATCCATATAGGCTTCCATATTTCTATGTATCTAGGGTTCAAAACCAATTTGGACTGCTCTTGCAAATGTTGAACCAGCACTCTTCAACCTGAAAGGCATCCGTAAAAAGCAATACATACCACATGGGGTGATAAATGTTGTCTTCTCTTCATCTTCTCTTGCCATGAAGATTTGGTGGTATCCCGAGTAGGCGTCAAGGAATAATAACATATCACACCCGGCCGTGGAGTCAACAGTCTGGTCGATGCGCGGCAACGGGAAGGGATCCTTAGGACAAGCCTTATTGACATTCGTGTAGCCAATGCACAGCCTCCACTTCCCATTTGCCTTGCGCACCACCACCGGATTGGCCAACCACATCGGGTGGAGCACTCCTCTCACCAAAACTGCTGCTTCCAATTTCCTGATCTCCTCTGTGATGAACTCCTATCGTTCCAAAGTTTGCTTCCTAACCTTCTGCTTGACGGGTCGCGCATGGGGACAGACAGCAAGGTGGTACTCAATCACTTCCCTGGGAACGCCGGGGATGTCGGATGCTTTCCACGCAAACACATCGACATTCGCCCGCAGGAAAGTGACGAGCACGCTTTCCTATTTGCCGTCGAGGGTGGAGCTGATGGTGAAAGCCCCTCTCGTGTCATCCTCCTTGACGGATACCCTCTTGGTCTCTGGTGATGCAGCTCTGGATTTCTTGCTCTTGCCGGTAGAGCTCTTGGGCACGTCCTCGACTGTAGCACAACACTCCGAAGAGGCACGCTTGCCAGAGTGGGTGTGATAGGTCTTGTCGGTCTTCTTCTTCCCTCCCGGGGCCTCAACGGTAGGAGCAGGTGCCTTGGCGGCAGCTGCTGCAACTGCTTCTCGATAGAGTTGGTCAGCGCAGATCAGCGCATCCTTCTTGTCGGAAGGGACGGTGCTGATGGTCATCGGCCTAGGTATCTTCAGTGTATTGTAGGCGTAGTGCGACGCCGCCATGAACTTGGCTGGTGCCGGGCAGCCGAGGATCCTGTTGTAGGGCAAGGGGATCTCGGCCACATCGAAGACGATCCTCTCCGTCCTGTAGTTCAACTCACCTCCAAACGTCACGAGCAATGTGACTTTCCCCTTCGGCTGGCTCCTCCTTAGGCTGACCCCTTGAAACATACCCGTTTCCTCAAGGTTTCCATCAGGAATTTGTAGCCTTTTCATCACGACGGGCGAGATCAAGTTCAGGCTGGCCCCGCCGTCAACCAGCATCTTATTCACCTTGAGGTTGCGTATCATTGGTGAGACCAACAACGGAAAACACCCGATCGCAGTCGTGCGGTCAGGGTGGTACTCGGCGTCAAAGATGAGGGGCGTGCTGGACCACTTCAGTGGCTTCTGAGCGTCGAACGATGGCTCTGCGGCTGTAATCTCACGCGTCCACTGCTTGAGCTGGCGGTGAGAAGTGTGTAGCGAGGCGCCACCATCGACACACATGGCCTCCGTAGCCTTCTGGAACTCATGCTCACCGGACTCGTCGTCCTCGTCATGATCATCGTCTTCCTGCTTCTTGTCGCGGCCCCGGGCGGGCCTCTCTTGCTGGTTATCCTTGCCGCGGCGACCCCCTTGGCCGCCACGCTTATTGCCGGATCCTTCGGCACCATCCCGACCCTTCTCCTTGTCCCGCCTCCCATATTCGGCCTTTTGCTTTTCAGCAAGCAGCTCAACTTGTCGGCAGTTCTGGAGGTCGTGGCCTTTGGTGCGGTGGATCTTGCAGTACTGCTTGTCGGAGCCTCCTGGCTTGTCGGCAGACGCCAAGGCCCGGCAAGCGGCACACCCGGCAATCTCCTTGCTGGGTGTCTGCCTTGGCCTTCTTGGTGGCGCTGGTGTCACCGGATCCCTCGACGGCAAGCACGGTCTTGTCCTTGCGTTTCCTGTTGCGACGCCGGCCCTTCTTCGTCGGGCGGTGTCTTCGTCGTAGAGTCGGTTTCCGCACCGGCGTCTTCGCCGGGGTACTTCCTTCTCTTATCAGCCCGGGCGCATCTATCGGCCAGAACATAAAGTTCGGCCACGTCTTTGACCTTGTTCATCGCCAGCTCTTCATGCATCTTGCGGTTACGCACATTCTGATGGATGCACTGATCACGGTGGCAGGATGAACATCCGGGATGTTGTATTGCACTCGGCTGAATCTCTGTATGTACTTGCGTAGGTTTTCACCTTCCTTTTGGGGAATGATATGCAAATCACTCGCCTGGCCATGAGCTTGGTGACCTCAGTATCTCCCAACGAACTCGTGGCATAGATCTGACCAAGAAGAAATGGAATCCGCGGCAAGTGCATCAACCAAGACATGACATTGGGTTTCAGGGCCAACGGGAAGTAATTGGCAAGCACCTTGTCGTCACGAGCTCCAGCGGCTTGCATCGCGATGGTTTAGATGCTGAGGAACTATGACGGGTGGGTCTTGCCGTCGTACTTCTCGCCGACGTCGGGCTTGAACGTGCAGTGGGACGGCCACTGGAACTGCGGCAGCTCATGGGTAAAGGCTGGGCAACCCACCTCGTAAGGTAGGCTGCCGAAGCCTCCCGGTGTTGGGTGGTCCATAGCGGGCCCCGCCCGCCTGTCTGACTGGTGTCGCGTATCGTGTCGGCCCTCAATGGTGGTTCGAGCATCTTCATGGGCTCGTTCCTGAAGAACCTGGCGTTGATCGCGGCGGGTCCGTGGGTCGGACGACGCTATGGAAATGTCATCACAAGTGTCATCACGACAGATCAACATCCGCGGTGGCTGGCATGGAGGAGGAGAGTGCACCGTGGCCGGGGCGCCTCCGGCCCCTCCACCGCCAGCATGCAGTGGCTTGATGGAGCGCCGGCCCGAGGGCCCCGCCGGCCGTGGCTCGTCTTTGTTGGCGACGCCGACGAGGCTCTGGATAGTGGCTCTCCACTCGTCGAGCTTCTCCGCGGCGGGGGGGGGGAGTCAAGGAGTAGCTGCGCGCGCGCCAAGGCTTCTGCTGGTGTGGGCGGTGGCGAAAGTTGCATGGACCGTGGCGCGCTTTGACTTCTAACCACGTTAGAAGGAGCTCTGTCACGGCCCAGCGGCTGTGCGCCGTCCTCACCTGCACTTCGGCGGGCGTGCTGGCCTCCTTCGTCCCGCGGATGATGCACAAGACTCTTCCCACAGTGGTGTCCAGGGTCACCAGCGTGGTGACGCTGCACGTCACACACAACCTGGGAAGAGCACGCTGTGGGCGCCGGAGTGGGCGTCTTGGAGGTCGCCGCGCTACCCGCGGGTGGTACGGCGACGCCCCCGGAGGGTCCCTCGCCGTCTGCGGGGTGGGGGGGGACAGCTCCGTATCTGGATTTCGCGGCATGTGGCCTATCTCCTTGCGCACGAACGACGTCGCTCGCCAGGCTCTGACTGCCAGAGCGATGTTGGTCCTCGCGGATCTCGCCTCGGGTTCTGTCCACGACCGGCCCACTGCTCGCCCGCACCAGTACGGGCCGTCCGGCTCCCGATGAACCGACTGCCATGGCCACCTTCTTCTTGGGAGCCATGGCGATGAACAACTGCTAGGCTAACTGCTAGACCAGATTCTCACAACTGCGACCCCCTACCTGGCGTGTCAAAGATGTCGGTGGGAAACGACACCTATGGGATCACAAGAATCCCTACTACGGTTGCCGGGGTGCGGGTCGTAAGAAGAGCAGGATTAGCAGTCAGCACGAGGATCGTTTGCCCATGTTTGGGCCGTGAGGATGCGTAAAACCCTAGTCCTGCTTTGGTGGATGTATTTAGTGTTCTTGGGCTTTCAAACTAGCTCATGGAAATATGCCCTAGAGGCAATAATAAAGTGATTATTTATTTCCTTATATCATGATAAATGTTTATTATTCATGCTAGAATTGTATTAACCGGAAACATAATACATGTGTGAATACATAGACAAACAGAGTGTCACTAGTATGCCTCTACTTGACTAGCTCGTTGATCAAAGATGGTTATGTTTCCTAACCATAGACATGAGTTGTCATTTGATTAAGGGGATCACATCATTAGGAGAATGATATGATTGGCTTGACCCATTGTTTGTTGCTATTGCTTGCTTCATAACTTATACATGTTCCTATGACTATGAGATTATGCAACTCCCGTTTACCGGAGGAACACTTTGTGTGCTACCAAACGTCACAACGTAACTGGGTGATTATAAAGGTGCTATACAGGTGTCTCCAAAGGTACTTGTTGGGTTGGCGTATTTCGAGATTAGGATTTGTCACTCCGATTGTCGAAGAGGTATCTCTGGGCCCTCTCGGTAATACACATCACTTAAGCCTTACAAGCATTGCAACTAAATGAGTTAGTTGCAGAATGATGTATTACGGAACGAGTAAAGAGACTTGCCGGTAACGAGATTGAACTAGGTATTGAGATACGGACGATCGAATCTCGGGCAAGTAACATACCGATGACAAAGGGAACAACGTATGTTGTTATGAGGTCTGACCGATAAAGATCTTCGTAGAATATGTGGGAGCCAATATGAGCATCCAGGTTCCGCTATTGGTTATTGACCGGAGACATGTCTCGGTCATGTCTACATAGTTCTCGAACCCGTAGGGTCCGCACGCTTAACGTTTCGATGCCGGTTATATTATGAGTTTATGAGTTTTGATGTACCGAAGGTTGTTCGGAGTCCCGGATGTGATCACGGACATGACAAGGAGTCTCGAAATGGTCGAGACATGAAGATTGATATATTGGACGACTATATTCGTACACCGGAATGGTTCCGGGGGTTATCGGATATATACCGGAGTACCCGGAGGTTACCGGAACCCCCCGGGGGTTATTGGGCCTCATGGGCCCAAAGTAGTGGAAGAGGAGAGGTAGCAGGAGGTGGCGCGCAGCCCCCCCTTGCCCCAATACGAATTGGGAAAGGAAGGGGCGCGGCCCCCCCTTCTTCCTTCCTTCTCTCACCTCCTTCCTCCCCCTTTTCTCATAGTTGGAATAGAAAGGGGGGCAAAACCTACTTGGACTAGGATTGCCCCCCTTGGGCGCGCCTCCTCCTCTTGGCCGCCCCCTCCTCCTCCACTCCTTTATATACGTGGCCAGGGGGCACCCCATAGACACAACAATTGATCTCTAGATCTCTTAGCCGTGTGCGGTGCCCCCTTCCACCATAATCCACCTCGATCATATCGTAGCGATGCTTAGGCGAAGCCCTGCAACGGTAGAACATCATCATCATCACCACGCCGTCGTGCTGATGGAACTCTCCCGTGAAGCTTTGCTGGATTGAAGTTCGCGGGACGTCATCGAGTTGAACGTGTGCTAAACTCGGAGGTGCCGTGCATTTGGTACTTGGATCGGTCGGATCATGAAGACGTACGACTACATCAACCGCGTTATGCTAACGCTTCCGCTTTCGGTCTATGAGGGTACATGGACAACACTCTCCCCTCTCGTTGCTATGCATCACCATGATCTTGCGTGTGCGTTGGAATTTTTTTGAAATTACTACGTTCCCCAACAGTGGCATCAGAGCCAGGTTTTATGCGTTGATGTTATATGCACGAGTAGAACACAAGTGAGTTGTGGGCGATATAAGTCATACTGCTTACCAGCATGTCATACTTTGGTTCGGCGGTATTGTTGGATGAAGCGGCCCGGACCGACATTACGCGTACACTTACGCGAGACTGGTTCTACCGACCTGCTTTGCACATAGGTGGCTGGCGGGTGTCAGTTTCTCCAACTTTAGTTGAACCAAGTGTGGCTATGCCCTATCTTTGCGAAGGTTAAAACATCATCAACTTGACAAACTATTGTTGTGGTTTTGATGCGTAGGTAAGAACGGTTCTTGCTAAGCCCGTAGCAGCCACGTAAAACTTGCAACAACAAAGTAGAGGACGTCTAACTTGTTTTTGCAGAGCATGTTGTGATGTGATATGGTCAAGACATGATGCTAAATTTTATTGTATGAGATGATCATGTTTTGTAACCAAGTTATCGGCAACTGGCAGGAGCCATATGGTTGTCGCTTTATTGTATGCAATGCAATCGCCCCGTAATGCTTTACTTTATCACTAAGTGGTAGCGATAGTCGTGGAAGCATAAGATTGGCGAGACGACAACGATGCTACGATGGAGATCAAGGTGTCATGCCGGTGACGATGGTGATCATGAAGGTGCTTCAGAGATGGAGATCACAAGCACAAGATGATGATGGTCATATCATATCACTTATATTGATTGCATGTGATGTTTATCTTTTATGCATCTTATCTTGCTTTGATTGACGGTAGCATTATAAGATGATCTCTCACTAAATTTCAAGATAAAAAGTTTTCTCCTTGAGTATGCACCGTTGCCAAAGTTCATCGTGCCCAGACACCACGTGATGATCGGGTGTGATAAGCTCTACGTCCATCTACAACGGGTGCAAGCCAGTTTTTGCGCACGCAGAATACTCAGGTTAAACTTGACGAGCCTAGCATATGCAGATATGGCCTCGAAACACTGAGACCGAAAGGTCGAGCGTGAATCATATAGTAGATATGATCAACATATTGATGTTCGCCATTGAAAGCTACTCCATTTCACGTGATGATCTGTTATGGTTTAGTTGATTTGGATCACGTGATCACTTAGAAGATTAGAGGGATGTCTTTCTAAGTGGGAGTTCTTAAGTAATATGATTAATTGAACTTAAATTTATCATGAACTTAGTACCTGATAGTATTTTGCTTGTCTATGTTTGACTGTAGATAGATGGCCCGTACTGTTGTTCCGTTGAATTTTAATGCGTTCCTTGAGAAAGCAAAGTTGAACGATGATGGTAGCAATTACACGAACTGGGTCCGTAACTTGAGGATTATCCTCATTGCTGCACAGAAGAATTACGTCCTGGAAGCACCGCTGGGTGCCAGGCCTGCTGCAGGAGCAACACCAGATGTTATGAACATCTGGTAGAGCAAAGCTAATGACTACTCAATAGTTTAGCGTGCCATGCTTTACGGCTTAGAATCGGGACTTCAACGACGTTTTGAACGTCATGGAGCATATGAGATGTTCCAGGAGTTGAAGTTAATATTTCAAGGAAATGCCCGGATTGAGATATATGAAGTCTCCAATAAGTTCTATAGCTGCAAGATGGAGGAGAATAGTTCTGTCAGTGAACATATACTCAAAATGTCTGGGTATCATAATCACTTGACTCAACTGGGAGTTAATCTTCCTGTTGATAGTGTCATTGACAGAGTTCTTCAATCACTGCCACCAAGCTAGAAGAGCTTCGTGATGAACTATAACATGCAAGGGATGGATAAGACGATTCCCGAGCTCTTCGCAATGCTAAAGGCTGCGGAGGTAGAAATCAAGAAGGAGCATCAAGTGTTGATGGTTAATAAGACCGCCATTTTCAAGAAAAAGGGCAAAGGGAGGAAGAAGGGGAACTTCAAGAAGAACAGCAAACAAGTTGCTGCTCAGGAGAAGAAACCCAAGTCTGGACCTAAGCCTGAAACTGAGTGCTTCTACTGCAAGCAGACTGGTCACTTGAAGTGGAACTGCCCCAAGTATTTGGCGGATAAGAAGGATGGCAAGGTGAACAAAGGTATATGTGATATACATGTTATTGATGTGTACCTTACTAGAGCTTGAAGTAGCACCTGGGTATTTGATACTGGTTCCGTTGCTAATATTTGCAACTCGAAATAGGGACTACGGATTAAGCGAACACTAGCCAAGGACGAGGTGACAATGCGCGTGGGAAATGGTTCTAAAGTCGATGTGATCGCAGTCGGCACGCTACCTCTACATCTACCTTCGGGATTAGTTTTATACCTAAATAATTGTTATTTGGTGCCAGCGTTGAGCATGAACATTATATCTGGATCTTGTTTGATGCGAGACGGTTATTCATTTAAATCAGAGAATAATGGTTGTTATATTTATATGAGTAATATCTTTTATGGTCATGCACCCTTGAAGAGTGGTCTATTTTTGATGAATCTCGATAGTAGTGATACACATATTCATAATGTTGAAGCCAAAAGATGCAGAGTTGATAATGATAGTGCAACTTATTTGTGGCACTGCCGTTTAGGTCATATCGGTGTAAAGCGCATGAAGAAACTCCATACTGATGGACTTTTGGAACCACTTGATTATAAATCACTTGGTACTTGCGAACCGTGCCTTATGGATAAGATGACTAAAACACCGTTCTCCGATACTATGGAGAGAGCAACAAATTTGTTGGAAATCATACATATAGATGTATGTGGTCCGATGAATGTTGAGGCTCGTGGCGGATATCGTTATTTTCTCACTTTCACAGATGATTTAAGCAGATATGGGTATATCTACTTAATGAAATATAAATCTGAAACATTTAAAAAGTTCAAAGAATTTCACAGTGAAGTTGAAAATCATCGTAACAAGAAAATAAAGTTTCTACGATCTGGTCGTGGAGGAGAATATTTGAGTTACGAGTTTGGTCTATGATACGTCTCCAACGTATCTATAATTTTTGATTGCTCCATGCTATATTATCTACTGTTTTGGACTATATTGGGCTTTATTTTCCACTTTTATATTATTTTTGGGACTAACCTATTAACCGGAGGCCCAGCCCAGAATTGTTTTTTGCCTATTTTAGTGTTTCGGAGAAACAGAATATCAAATGGAGTCCAAACGGAATAAAATCTTCGGGAACGTGATTTTCTCACCGAACGTGATCCAGGAGACTTCGGCCCTACTCCAAGGAGTCAAAGAGGAGGTCACGAGGGTGGGGGCGCCCCCCCCTAGGGCGCGCCCCCTGCCTCGTGGGCCCCTGTGCTCCACCGACGTACTCCTTCCTCCTATATATACACACGTACCCCCAAACAATCAGAACGGAGCCAAAAACCTAATTCCACCGCCGCAACTTTCTGTATCCACGAGATCCCATCTTGGGGCCTGTTCCGGAGCTCCGCCGGAGAGGGCCGTCATCACGGAGGGCTTCTACATCATCATAGCCCCGATGAAGTGTGAGTAGTTTACCTCAGACCTTCGGGTCCATAGTTAGTAGCTAGATGGCTTCTTCTCTCTTTTTGGATCTCAATACAAAGTTCTCCCCCTCTCTTGTGGCGATCTATTCGATGTAATCTTCTTTTTGCGGTGTGTTTGTTGAGAACGATGAATTGTGGGTTTATGATCCAGATTATCTATGGAAAATATTTGATTCTTCTTTGAATTCTTTTATGTATGATTAAGTTATCTTTGCAAGTCTCTTCGAATTATCCGTTTGGTTTGGCCAACTAGATTGGTAGTTCTTGCCATGGGAGAAGTGCTTAGCTTTGGGTTCGATCTTGCGGTGTCCTTTCCCAGTGACAGAAGGGGCAGCAAGGCACGTATTGTATCGTTGCCATCGAGGATAACAAGATGGGCTTTATGTCATATTGCATGAGTTTATCCCTCTACATCATGTCATCTTGCTTAAGGCGTTACTCTGTTTTTTACTTAATACTCTAGATGCATGCTGGATAGCGGTCGATGAGTGGAGTAATAGTAGTAGATGCAGAATCGTTTCGGTCTACTTGTCACGGACGTGATGCCTATATACATGATCATGCCTAGATATTCTCATAACTATGCTCAATTCTGTCAATTGCTCAACAGTAATTTGTTCACCCACCGTAGAATACTTATGCTCTTGAGAGAAGCCACTAGTGAAACCTATGGCCCCCGGGTCTATTCTCATCATATCAATCTCCATCACTTTAATCTTTTTGCTTTTTTACTTTGCCTTTACTTTTTACTTTGCATCTTTATACCAAAAATATTATATCTATCAGATATCACTCTCGTAAGTGACCATGAAGGGATTGACAACCCCTAATCGCGTTGGTTGCGAGTAGCTATCAATCTTCTCAGGTACGAGGGACTTGAGCGTGGCCTCCTACTGGATTGATAACTTGGTTCTCAAAAACTGAGGGAAATACTTACGCTACTTTGCTGCATCATCCCTTCCTCTTCGGGGAAAACCAACGCAAGCTCAAGACGTAGCAAGAAGGATTTTTGGCGCCGTTGCCGGGGAGTCTACGCAAAAAGTCAACATACCAAGTACCCATCACAATCCCTATCTCTCACATAACATTATTTGCCATTTGCCTCTCGTTTTCCTCTCCCCCACTTCACCCTTGTCGTTTTATTCGTCCTCTCTCTCTATCCTCCCTCTCTATTTGCCTCTTTTCCCTTGCCATGTCAGAACCAAAAAGAGTTGGGGGTTCTCTCCCAAGTTCTAGTGCTTTAGACAATCCTGCTATCTTATCTAAACTCATAAATCGGAATGCCATAGAACAACTTGCCGGAGTTATCAATGAGAACCTTAGTAATTTTGATGAAGATGATTCTGGAATTTTTCGTTATTTACTTGATGAATCTTTGAAAGATGCTTGGGATAGGCTGTTAAGGATCCGGGCTAGCTATGTACCCCAATATCAAATTGAGGTTTATTTAAAAAGCTTTTATGTTGGGCTACCTGTTTCGTTCAAACAAGTTTTAGATTCTATTTTCGAAGGGGGTTTCCTTGAAGGGGACCCCATAGATACCTATGAGAAGATGAAAACTATATTTGGGCACCCCATTAATGAGAAAGCTGAAATCACATCTCTCTTGCTTTCTTACCAAAACGAATCTATTAAAGAGATAAAAGCTAGCCTAGATGCCAATTTCCGCAACATTCATAATCTTTCTTATACCATTAATGGACATGTACTTTGTCAAAATAGAAAAATTAATTCCATAGATAACAAGTTTGCTCTCTTTCTCTCTAAAACCAAAGATGGCAATACCTAGATCTATCCTCGCTTTTATGCCTAGCTAGGGGCGTTAAACGATAGCGCTTGTTGGGAGGCAACCCAATTTTATTTTTATTCCTTGATTTGTGCTCCTGATTAGTAATAAATAAATTATTTAGCCTCTGTTTTGGTTGTGTTTTTTGTGTTTAATTAGTATTTGTGCCAAGTAGAACCGTTGGGAAGACTTGGGGAAAGTCTTGTTGAACTTTCTGTAAAAAACAGAAACTTTAGCGCTCACGAGAACTTCTGTCATTTTTATTTAGGAGTGATATTTAGTTAATTATTTTTTAAGATGATTAATAGATAAATTCCTCACGTCCAGAAATTTATTTTAGAATTTTTGGGGTTCCAGATCTTGCTCTAGCTACAGATTACTACAGACTGTTCTGTTTTTGACAGATTCTGTTTTTCTTGTGTTGTTTGCTTATTTTGATGAATCTATGGCTAGTAAAATAGTTTATAATCCATAGAGAAGTTGGAATACAGTAGGTTTAACACCAATATAAATAAATAATGAGTTCATAACAGTACCTTGAAGTGGTATTTTGTTTTCTTTCGCTAACTGAGCTCACGAGTTTCCTATTTTGAGTTTTGTGTTGTGAAGTTTTCAAGTTTTGGGTGAATTCTTTTGATGGACTATGGAACAAGGAGTGGAAAGAGCCTAAGCTTGGGGATGCCCATAGCACCCCCAAGATAATCCAAGGACACCAAGAAGTCAAAGCTTGGGGATGCCCCGGGAGGCATCCCCTCTTTCGTCCACTTCCATCGGTAATTTACTTGGAGCTATATTTTTATTCACCAACATGATATGTGTTTTGCTTGGAGTGTCTTGTATTATTTGTATCTTTGTGTCTTAGTATGCCACAATCATCCTTGCTGTACACACCTTTTGAGAGAGCCATACATGAATTAAAATTTGATAGAACACTCTATGTGCTTCACTTATATCTTTTGAGCTAAGTAGTTTTGCTCTATGTGCTTCACTTATATCTTTTGAGCGTTATAATTTTGCTCTATGTGCTTCACTTAGATCTTTTAGAGCACGGTGGTGGATTTGTTTTAAAGAAACTATTTATCTCTCATGCTTCACTTAAGTTAATTTGGGAGTCTCTTAATAGCATGGTAATTTGCTTAATAATAATATGCTTGGTGTTCAAGATTTGTGAAACTTTATTTTAAGTGTGTTGAATACTAAGAAAAGATTGAAGCATGATAATTGTTTTGAGATATGGAGGTGATAATATTAAAGTCATGCTAGTTGAGTAGTTGTGAATTTAAAGAATACTTGTGTTAAAGTTTGTGATTCCCGTAGCATGCACGTATGGTGAACCGTTATGTGATGAAGTCGGAGCATGATTTATTTATTGATTGTCTTCCTTATGAGTGGCGGTCGGGGACGAGCGATGGTCTTTTCCTACCAATCTATCCCCCTAGGAGCATGCGCGTAATACTTTGCTTTGATAACTTCTATATTTTTGCAATAAGTATATGAGTTCTATATGACTAATGTTGAGTCCATGGATTATACGCACTCTCACCCTTCCACCTTTGCTAGCCTCTCTAATACCGCGCACCTTTCGCCGGTATCATACACCTACCATATACCTTCCTCAAAACAGCCACCATACCTACCTATCATGGCATTTCCATAGCCATTCCGAGATATATTGCCATGCAACTTTCCACCGTTCCGTTTATTATGACACACTCCATCATTGTCATATTGCATATCACAGTACACCGCCGGAGGCATTCATATAGAGTCATATTTTGTTCTAAGTATTGAGTTGTAATTGTTGAGTTGTAAGAAAAATAAAAGTGTGATGATCATCATTATTAGAGCATTGTCCCAGTGAGGAAAGGATGATGGAGACTATGATTCCCCCATAAGTCGGGATGAGACTCCGGACGAAAAATAAATAAAAGAGGCCAAAGAAGCCCAAATAAAAAAGAAAGAAAAGAGGCCATAAAAATAAAAAAATAGAAAAGTCCCAAATAAAAAATATATATATATAATGATGAGAGAAAAAGAGAGAAGGGACAATGTTACTATCCTTTTACCACACTTGTGCTTCAAAGTAGCACCATGATATTCATAGTAGAGAGTCTCTCATGTTATCACTTTCATATACTAGTGGGAATTTTACATTATAGAACTTGGCTTGTATATTCCAATGATGGGCTTCCTCAAATTGCCCTAGGTCTTCATGAGCAAGCAAGTTGGATGCACACCCACTTAGTTTCTTTTTGAGCTTTCATATACTTATAGCTCTAGTGCATCCGTTGCATGACAATACCTACTCACTCACATTGATATCTATTGATGGGCATCTCCATAGCCCGTTGATATGCCTAGTTGATGTGAGACTATCTTCTCCTTTTTTTTCTCCACAACCACCATTCTATTCCACCTATAGTGCTATATCCATGGCTCACGCTCATGTATTGCGTGAAGATTGAATTTTTTGAAAAAGTTAGAGTATGAAACAATTGCTTGGCTTGTCATCGGGATTATGCATGATTTAAATACTTTGTGTGGTGAATATAGAGCATAGCCAGACTATATGATTTTGTAGGGATAACTTTCTTTGGCCATGTTATTTTGAGAAGACATAATTGCTTTGTTAGTATGCTTGAAGTATTATTATTTTTATGTCAATATAAACTTTTGTCTTGAATCTTTCGAATATGAATATTCATATCACAATTAAGAAGATTTGCATTGAAATTATGCCAAGTAGCACTCCGCATCCAAAATTCTCTTTTTATCATTTACCTACTCGAGGACGAGCAGGAATTAAGCTTGGGGATGCCTGATACGTCTCCAACGTATCTATAATTTTTGATTTCTCCATGCTATATTATCTACTATTTTGGACTATATTGGGCTTTATTTTCCACTTTTATATTATTTTTGGAACTAACCTATTAACCGGAGGCCCAGCCCAGAATTGCTGTTTTTTGCCTATTTAAGTGTTTCGGAGAAACAGAATATCAAACGGAGTCCAAACGGAATGAAATCTTCGGGAACGTGATTTTCTCATCGAACGTGATCCAGGAGACTTGGACCCTACTCCAAGGAGTCAAAGAGGCGGTCACGAGGGTGGGGGCTCCCCCCCTAGGGTGCGCCCCCTGCCTCGTGGGCCCCTCGGTGCTCCACCGATGTACTCCTTCCTCCTATATATACACACGTACGTCCAAACAATCAGAACGGGAGCCAAAAACCTAATTCCACCGCCGCAACTTTCTGTATCCACGAGATCCCATCTTGGGGCCTGTTCCGGAGCTCCGCCGGAAGAGGGCCGTCATCACGGAGGGCTTCTACATCATCCTAGCCCCTCCGATGAAGTGTGAGTAGTTTACCTCAGACCTTCGGGTCCATAGTTAGTAGCTAGATGGCTTCTTCTCTCTTTTTGGATCTCAATACAAAGTTCTCCCCCTTGTGGAGATCTATTCGATGTAATCTTCTTTTTGTGGTGTGTTTGTTGAGACCGATGAATTGTGGGTTTATGATCAAGTCTATCTATGAATAATATTTGAATCTTCTCTGAATTCTTTTATGTATGATTGGTTATCTTTGCAAGTCTCTTCGAATTATCCGTTTGGTTTGGCCAACTAGTGGTAGTTCTTGCCATGGGAGAAGTGCTTAGCTTTGGGTTCGATCTTGCGGTGTCCTTTCCCAGTGACAGAAGGGGCAGCAGGGCACGTATTGCATCGTTGCCATCGAGGATAACAAGATGGGGTTTACTTCATATTGCATGAATTTATCTCTCTACATCATGTCATCTTGCTTAAGGCGTTACTCTGTTTTTAACTTAATACTCTAGATGCATGCTGGATAGCGGTCGATGAGTGGAGTAATAGTAATAGATGCAGAATCGTTTCGGTCTACTTGTCACGGACGTGATGCCTATATACATGATCATGCCTAGATATTCTCATAACTATGCTCAATTCTGTCAATTGCTCAACAGTAATCTGTTCACCCACCATAGAATACTTATGCTCTTGAGAGAAGCCACTAGTGAAACCTATGGCCCACGGGTCTATTCTCATCATATCAATCTCCATCACTTTAATCTTGTTTTGCTTTATACTTTGCCTTTACTTTTTTACTTTTCATCTTTATACCAAAAATACCAAAAAATATTATATCTATCAGATCTCACTCTCGTAAGTGACCCTGAAGGGATTGACAACCCCTAATCGCGTTGGTTGCGAGTAGCTATCGTTTTGTGCAGGTACGAGGGACTTGAGCGTGGCCTCCTACTGGATTGATACCTTGGTTCTCAAAAACTGAGGGAAATACTTACGCTACTTTGCTGCATCATCCCTTCCTCTTCGGGGAAAACCAACGCAAGCTCAAGACGTAGCAGTCTACATTTGAAACAAAGCAGAATAGTTTCCCAACTCACCCCACCCGGAACACCACAGCGTAATGGTGTGTCCGAACGTCATAATTGTACTTCACTAGATATGGTGCGATCTATGATGTCTCTTACTGATTTACCGCTATCGTTTTGGGGTTATGCTTTAGAGACGGCCACATTCACGTTAAATAGGGCACCATCGAAGTCCGTTGAGATGACGCCTTATGAACTATGGTTTGGCAAGAAACCAAAGTTGTCGTTTCTTAAAGTTTGGGGCTGTGATGCTTATGTGAAAAAGCTTCAACCTGATAAGCTCGAACCCAAATCGGAGAAATGTGTCTTCATAGGATACCCAAAGGAGACTGTTGGGTACACCTTCTATCACAGATCCGAAGGCAAGACATTTGTTGCTAAGAATGGATCCTTTCTAGAGAAGGAGTTTCTCTCGAAAGAAGTGAGTGGGAGGAAAGTAGAACTTGATGAGGTAACCGTACCTGCTCCCTTATAGGAAAGTAGCTCATCACAGAAACTGGTTCCTGTGACAACTATACCAATTAGTGAGGAAGTTAATGATGATGATCATGAAACTTCAGATCAAGTTATTACTGAACCTCGTAGATCAACCAGAGTAAGATCCGCGCCAGAGTGGTACGGTAATCCTGTTCTGGAAGTCATGCTACTGGATCATGATGAACCTATGAACTATGAAGAAGCGATGGTGAGCCCAGATTCTACAAAATGGCTTGAAGCCATGAAATCTGAGATGGGATCCATGTATGAGAACAAAGTGTGGACTTTGGTTGACTTGCCCATTGATCGGCAAGCAATTGAGAATAAATGGATCTTCAAGAAGAAGACTGACGCTGACGGTAATGTTACTGTCTACAAAGCTCGACTTGTTGCGAAAGGGTTTTCGACAAGTTCAATGGATTGACTACGATGAGACTTTCTCACCCGTAGCGATGCTTAAGTCTGTTCGAATCATGTTAGTGATTGCCGCATTTTATGATTATGAAACTTGGCAGATGGATGTCAAAACTGCATTCCTGAATGGATTTCTAGAAGAAGAGTTGTATATGATGCAACCGGAAGGTTTTGTCGATCCAAAGGGAGCTAACAAAGTGTGCAAGCTCCAGCGATCCATTTATGGACTGGTGCAAGCCTCTCGGAGTTGGAATAAACGCTTTGACAGTGTGATCAAAGCATTTGGTTTTATACAGACTTTTGGAGAAGCCTGTATTTACAAGAAAGTGAGTGGGAGCTCGGTAGCATTTCTGATATTATATGTGGATGACATATTATTGATTGGAAATGATATAGAATTTCTGGATAGCATAAAGGGATACTTGAATAAGCGTTTTTCAATGAAAGACCTCGGTGAAGCTGCTTACATATTGGGCATTAAGATCTATAGATATAGATCAAGACGCTTAATTGGACTTTCACAAAGCACATACCTTGACAAAGTTTTGAAGAAGTTCAAAATGGATCAAGCAAAGAAAGGGTTCTTGCCTGTGTTACAAGGTGTGAAATTAAGTAAGACTCAATGTCCGACCACTGCAGAAGATAGAGAGAAAATGAAAGATGTTCCCTATGCTTTAGCCATAGGCTCTATCATGTATGCAATGCTGTGTACCAGACCTGATGTGTGCCTTGCTATAAGTCTAGCAGGGAGGTACCAAAGTAATCCAGGAGTGGATCACTGGACAGCGGTCAAGAACATCCTGAAATACCTGAAAAGGACTAAGGATATGTTTCTCGTATATGGAGGTGACAAAGAGCTCATCGTAAATGGTTACGTTGATGCAAGCTTTGACACTGATCCGCATCTCTCTCTTAATCGCAAACCGGATACGTGTTTTTATTGAACGGTGGAGCTGTCAGTTGGTGCAGTTCTAAACAAAGCATCATGGCAGGATCTACATGTGAAGCGGAGTACATAGCTGCTTCAGAAGCAGCAAATGAAGGAGTCTGGATGAAGGAGTTCATATCCGATCTAGGTGTCATACCTAGTGCATCGGGTCCAATGAAAATCTTTTGTGACAATACTAGAGCAATTGCCTTAGGGAAGGAATCCTAGATTTCACAAGAGAACCAAGCACATCAAGAGACGCTTCAATTCCATCCAGGATTTAGTCCAGGTGGGAGACATAGAAATTTGCAAGATACATACGGATCTAAATGTTGCAGACCCGTTGACTAAGCCTCTTCCACGAGCAAAACATGATCAGCACCAAGGCTCCATGGGTGTTAGGATCATAACAGTGTAATCTAGATTATTGACTCTAGTGCAAGTGGGAGACTGAAGGAAATATGCCCTAGAGGCAATAAGAAAGTTATTATTTATTTCCTTATATCATGATAAATGTTTATTATTCATGCTAGAATTGTATTAACCGGCAACATAATACATGTGTGAATACATAGACAAACAGAGTGTCACTAGTATGCCTCTACTTGACTAGCTCGTTGATCGAAGATGGTTATGTTTCCTAACCATAGACATGAGTTGTCATTTTGAAAGCACAAGTGCTCCCTAGGTGGTTTTGATAATTGATGACAACATATCTCTTGTTGGAACTAACATTTCTATCTAGCATGTTTCAGATAAGTTCAACAATGGAGTTGGCATGGACTAAAGGTTGTGGAACTCCTTCAAGATTGCTAAGGACAAAGATTGGCTAAAGCTTCAAGCTCAAGACTCTTCATTTTACATTTTAGTGATCCAAGATCACATTGAGTCCATAGGAAAAGCCAATACTATCAAGGAGGGATGAGGTGTTGCTTAATGAGCCTCTTGCTTCATGTGCTTAATGATATGCTTCCAAATCCTCAGCTACATTCCCACTTCCACATATAACTAACCCAAAGCCAAACTCGGACCTACCGATTTATTCCTATCCGGCCGCCACGAGTTTCACCTGTTCATAGCCACTGCCAGAAACCCTAATCAGTTCGATCTCACCGATGGGGATCTCGGAACTCACCGAGATGGGCTTGCAAACTCTCTGTTACCTATTGCAATATTTCGGTCCCAACCGAGATTATGCAATCGGTCCCACCGAGTTTGCTTGGCCAACTCTCCGTTTCACTTATTACCCAAATCGGTCCCACCGAGGTTGAGTAATCGGTCAAACCAAGTTTTGGATTTACCCTAACCCTAGCACATCGGTCCCACCGAGTTGATCCAGTCGGTCCCACCGAAATCTCTAACGGTCACTAGGTTTACCTTTTCGGTCCGACCGAGTTTGTTGATTCGGTCCCACCGAGATTGGAAAACTGTGTAACGGTTGGATTTTGTGTGGAGGCTATATATACCCCTCCACCTCCTCTTCATTCGTGGAGAGAGCCATCAGACTAAGCCTACACTTCCAGCATCCTATTTCTGAGAGAGAACTACCTACTCATGTGTTGAGGCCAAGATATCCATCCTACCATATGAATCTGATCTCTAGCCTTCCCAAGTTGGCTTTCCACTCAATCTTCTTTTCCACCAAATCAAATCCTATGAGAGAGAGTTGAGTGTTGGGGAGGACTATCATTTGAAAGCACAAAGAGCACAAGGAGTTCATACCTACACACCATTTTGTTACTTCTTGGAGAGTGGTCTCCTAGATTGGCTAGGTGTTACTTTGGGAGCCTCCGACAAGATTGTGGAGTTGAACCAAGAGTTGTAAGGGCAAGGAGATTCGCCTACTTTCGTGAAGATCTACCGCTAGTGAGGGGCAAGTCCTTTCGTGGGCGATGGCCATGGTGGGATAGACAGTTGCTTTCGTGGACCCCTTTGTGGGTGGATTGCTTCTTCGTGGACCCTTCGTGGGTGGAGCCCTGTGGACTCGCGCAACCTTACCCTGTGGGTGGAGCCCTCCGTGGACTCGCGCAACCGTTACCCTTCGTGGGTTGAAGTCTCCATCAACGTGGATGTAGGATAGCACCACCTATCCGAACCACAGGAAAAACATCCGTGTCTCCAATTGCGTTTGAATTCTCCAAACCCTTCCCCTTACATTCTTGCAAGTTGCATGCTTTACATTCCGCTGCTCAATATACTCTTTGCATGCTTGCTTGATATGTATTGTGTATGTTGAAATTGTGCCTAAAACTCCACTCAAACCAAAAAGGCCTAAAAATTGCAACTTTAGCACTAAGTGTCTAATCACCCCCCTCTAGACACATCTACTTCTAGATCCTACAAGTGGTATCAGAGCTGGTCTCCATTGCCTTGGTTTAATCACCATTGGAGGAAGATGGATGTGTCTACTTAGGGAGTCTTAGACATAGAGTGCCTATTCTTGATGGAGAGTATTTTCATGAGTGGAAAAATGAGATGCTTGTAATCTTCAATCAATATCATTTGAACAAGTATGTTGCTAGTCCTTGTGCACCTCATATTGATCCTTTGCATCCTACCCTAGATGAAGATATTGACATGATTCGCAATCTTAGAACTATTGAGCTCATCATTAGAGGATTGCCCAAAAATTTGATTGCTAGTTTTGCCTACTCTTAATTGTGCCTATACTATATGGAAATTTCTTGAGGAACGATTTCCCGATCATTCCTTGAAAACTTTGGATGAAATTCTCCATAAATCTATTGCCTTGAGTAAGATGAACTCTAGTGATCCTAGTTTTGGTAATTGTCTATTTGAACTTACCAATCTTAAGCATGCTAAAGGAGATGTTGGAATCATTAGTGATATCATATTCGAAGCTATAAGAATTCATAAAAGTGACCACTTTGATGATCATTTATCTAATGAATTACCCTCTCTAGGAAATGATGAGTCACAAGATCATGATGAACATGGATACTATGATGATGATGATGATGATAGTGACTTCGATCTTGATGATGCAATGAGACATTTTGGTCTTATGGCAAATCTTCGGGGATATGAGTCGGGAGGAAAGGAATGGGTTCTTGATAGTGGATGTACTGATCATATGACTGGAGATGAAGAGATGTTCCGTGAGCTTGCTGAAAATGACTGTCCTCGAAAATATGTCACCTTTGGTGATAATTCAAAGGGTAAAGTGGTTGGCCTTGGTAAGGTGGCCATCTCACATGATAGTTCCATTCAAAATGTCATGCTCGTTGAATCTCTCGGCTACAACTTACTTTCAGTATCTAGACTTGCTGATTTCGGTTTGAATGTTCAATTTACTGAGGTAGATTGCCAAGTATTTCGTCGAGACAATCATAAAATCTCTTTACGGGATGCGTAGAGGTGATCTTTACATTGTCGATTTCTCTAAAAAGGCACAACCTAAAACTTGCTTTGTTGCTAAATCCTCAAAAGGTTGGTTGTGGCATAGACGACTAGGTCACGTTGGCATGAGAAACCTTGACAAGCTTATTAAAGGAAATCATATCCTTGGAGTTAACGATGTCATATTTGATAAGGATAGACTTTGCAGTGCTTGTCAAGCAGGTAAACAGGTTGGAGGAAGGCATCCCGTGAAGAACATCATGACCACAAGGAGGCCACTCGAGCTACTTCATATGGATCTTTTTGGTCCCAACGCCTACAAGAGTCTCGGTGGAAATTCTTTTGGTCTAGTTATAGTTGATGATTTTTCAAGATTTACGTGGGTGTTCTTTCTTAATGACAAGTCGCAGGTCCAGAAGATCTTCAGAAACTTCGCTAGGAAGGCCCAAAATCAGTTTGACGTGAAGATCAAGAAGGTTCGGAGTGACAACGGAACGGAGTTCAAGAACGCAAATGTGGACACCTTTCTTGACGAAGAAGGGATTTCACACGAGTTCTCGGCTACGTACACACCTCAACAAAATGGAGTTGTTGAGAGGAAGAACCGGACGCTCATCGAAATGGCAAGAACGATGCTTGATGAATACAAGACGCCGAAGCACTTTTGGGCAGAAGCGGTTGAGACAGCTTGTCACGCAACAAATCGCTTATATCTTCACAAGCTACTCGGCAAGACGGCATACGAGCTTCTCACCGGTAACAAACCCCAAGTTGGATACTTTCGAGTATTCGGCTCAAAGTGCTACATTCTTGATAAGCATCGTCGTTCAAAGTTTGCTCCTAAATCTCATGAAGGTTTCCTACTTGGTTATGGCTCAAACTCTCACACTTACCGTGTCTACAACAATTTCACCCGAAAGGTTGAAGAGACGGTAGATGTGAAGTTTGATGAATCTAATGGCTCGCAAGTAGAGCAATTGCCAATTGATGTAGGAGACAAAGACCCTTCAGAAGCAATCCAAGACTTGTCCATTGGCAAAATTCGTCCAACGGAGGTGAAGGAGAGTACTTCATCCGTCCAAGTGGAAGCTTCTACTTCACGACAAAGGTGAACCAAGAATTGACACGGAAGCATCCACAAGTGGGACACACCAAGATGAAGAAAACGAGGAAATACATCAAGACGAACATCAACAACCTCCTTCTCCACCACGACAAGAGAACGACAACGTCAACAATGAAGAAGGCCAAGAAGAAGAACAAGATGAAGAAGATGTTCAACGAAGACCCAAGCAAAAGCTCTCACGAGTTCGAGCAAGAATTGCCAAAGATCATCCCGTCGAGCAAATCTTAAATGATATACAAACCGGGAGAATCACTCGCTCAAAAACTCGTTTAGCTAACTTTTGTGAAAACTATTCATTCATCTCTAGCATTGAACCTATGAAGGTTGAAGAAGCATTGGAAGATCCGGATTGGATAAACGCTATGCATGAAGAGCTACACAATTTTGAGAGAAACCAAGTTTGGACATTGGTTGAGAAGCCCGACAACAACCACAACATCATTGGTACCAAATGGGTGTTTCGCAACAAGCAAGATGAAGATGGACAAGTGGTTCGCAACAAAGCACGTCTCGTCGCCCAAGGGTACACACAAGTCGAAGGTATGGACTATGGTGAGACATATGCTCCCGTTGCTAGACTTGAGTCCATTCGCATCTTACTTGCCTATGCTAATCACCATAATATCACCTTGTACCAAATGGACATTAAAAGTGCTTTTCTAAATGGTGAAATAGAGGAGGAAGTTTATGTCAAACAACCTCCCGGCTTTATCAATCCTAAGAAACCAAATCATGTTTACAAACTTCACAAAGCTCTTTATGGTCTTAAACAAGCTCCTAGAGCATGGTATAAATGCTTGACCAAGTTCCTTATTACAAGTGGTTTTGAAATTGGTAAAATTGATTCTACTCTTTTTACTAAAAGGGTTAATGGAGAACTATTTGTATGCCAAATTTATGTCGGATGATATCATATTTGGTTCAACTAACCCTCTCTTTAGTGAAAAGTTTGGAAAGCTAATGTCAGAGAAGTTTGAGATGTCTATGATGAGTGAACTCAAATTCTTTCTCGGGTTGCAAATCAAGCAAACTAAGGAAGGTACATTTGTCTCTCAAACAAAGTACACCAAGGACTTATTCAAGAAGTTCAATATGCAAGAATGCAAAGGTATGTCTACACCCATGCCTACTAGTGGACATAATGATTTGACCAAAGATGGTGAACCGGTTGATCAAAAGGTTTATCGCTCTATGATTGGTTCATTGTTATACCTATGTGCTTCACGTCCCGATATTATGCTAAGTGTGTGCATGTGTGCACGATATCAAGCTGCTCCTAAAGAATGTCATCTTAAGGCTGTGAAAAGGATAGTGAGATATTTAATCCATACACCAAATTTTGGCATTTGGTATCCTAAGAGGTCTTCTTTTGATCTTGTTGGCTATTCCGACTCGGATTATGCCGGAGACAAGGTTGATAGAAAGTCCACTTCGGGTACTTGTCAATTTCTTGGTAGATCTCTTGTGTCTTGGTCTTCCAAGAAACAAAACTCGGTATCCTTATCCACCGCCGAAGCGGAATACATTGCCGCTGGTTCATGTTGTGCTCAATTACTTTGGATGACCCAAACTCTTAAAGATTATGGGATCTATGTGAAACATGTTCCACTACTTTGTGACAATGAAAGTGCTATCAAAATTGGTCATAATCCTGTACAACATTCTCGAACTAAGCATATTGAAGTTCGTCATCATTTCATTCGAGATCATGTTGCTAAGGGTGACATTGATCTTAAGCATGTTCGCACCGATAAGCAATTAGCGGATATATTTACTAAACCTCTTGATGAGAAAGTGTTTTGCAGGTTGAGAGGAGAATTGAACATCATTGATGCTTCGAACTTGGAGTAGAAACTCCATTGGATACATGCAAGACATGAGCTTATGACTAATCCATGATATATCTCTTATGATAACTATCTTATGTCTTGGATATATTTGCACCTTGCATGTTGTCTAACCCATGTAGGTGCTTGGTTGAATCTAATTCCATGAGATTGCGACTCACTCACATCTTGAGCAATCTCTACATCACCAAGACTCTACACAATGGTGGTTGAAGACAAGGAAGCACAAAACCATTCAAACATATCCTTTGACAAATTCTATGTTGAGCTTCATGATTGTCATTTTTGGATACACAAGTGCTCTTCCTTGCAAGAACTAACCCATGTAGGTAGATGAACTCAAACTCCAAGTGGTGCTCCCAACTCTTGATGAGCTACATCAACCTTGAGCACCCACACAAGTTCAACTACATGAGCAAGAACCACACCACCACCCAAGGTATGTTATTCCATCTTAGAGAAGCTTTACTCCAAGACATGAGTCAAAGCAACTCAACAAGATGTGAATACATCAAGATGCTTAAACGAAAAATGGTAACCCCATTTTGAGCTTAAACGATGAGTATGACCTATGATCAAGTGTTCTCACTTGACTCCTAAGTCAATATACTCTAACATAGGTGACTATGTCACCGCCCAACTCTAGATGAAGTTCTCTTGTGTTCTTTTCTGTGTTATTGCATTTGTCTCATGCATGTTTATTTTCTTTCTCTTTTTCAAAAAAAAACTTCATCTAGATCTTTCAGTTTCTTCTCTTTTCTCTTTGTTTTTGTTCTGCATTTTCTGCATTCAATTCCTTGCAAATCCTTCAGGTAATTCATTGCAAATCTTTGTGAGATCCTACATGTCTAGTGAGCTGAGGTGACAAATGTTTTTTCTCTGTGTAAACTCGGTTTCACCGACTTGTAATTTTCGGTCCAACCGAATCTTTCGGTACCACCGAAACATACCACTCGGTGCCACCGACTTCGCAACAGGAAAAACAGTTTGCCACTTGTTCTATATTTCTTCTGATCCAGCTCTACTCAATGAATCTTGTCCTCTACAAGCATCACAGTTTTATCCATTGCTTTGTGCTGAGTCTCAAGGACCAAACCTATACGACGGATTCCAGAAAGCCCTTCTTGGAAATTGATGTCAAAGGGGGAGAGAGAGATCACATCAAAGCTTGTAGGAGAGAGAGATCACATCAAGGGAGAGAAAAAGTCTCAAGGACCAAACCTACAAGAGAGAAAGTATTAAGGGGGAGAGAGAGACTTCCAGGGGGAGAGAATACTCAAGGATCCCAGATGCTTGATGCTTGATGTTCAAGAGGAGAGATGTCACATGTCTTTTTAGGGGGAAAGACATGTTCATTTGTATCTTTCAGCTCTGATTTGCTGTTCCTTATCTTCTCCCAATATCCCATGTAAGATTCTGGGGGAGCAAGACACCTAAGGGAAAGAAATCAGTCAAATTCATTGCATATCTTTATTCTTGGGGACATGTTGAATCCAATGTGGTACCTTGTACTCACTCTCTACATGTCATCCCAGTCTTGGTATTCTTGTGGTTTCTTTTGTTTGCTCTGGCTAGTGGATGTACCTGTGTTATCTAACTTTGTTTGTGCAGGTTCATTCCATCCTAAGCCAACTCAAGACCACAAGGTAAGTATATGCATCAAAATCATGAGTATGAGGAGTTCTTGCTTATGTACATACTGTTTGCAAGAAGGACTCATGAGCATGAAGGTATTTTCCTTGATAATCTTTTGCTCTGATGCATATGGCCAAGATACATGTAACACATTGCCTACTCTGTCATGGTTATGCTCTCACATGCCTCTATATTTCATATTTACATGAGTGCATACATGTAGGGGGAGCCTATGCTTGTTACATGTCCTTCCAAAGCTTTACTTGCTGTTCTTTATATCTTTATCTAAAGCTTTGATGTATGTTGCCATCAATTACCAAAAAGGGGGAGATTGAAAGCACAAGTGCTCCCTAGGTGGTTTTGATAATTGATGACAACATATCTCTTGTTGGACTAACATTTCTATCTAGCATGTTTCAGATAAGTTCAACAATGGAGTGGCATGGACTAAAGGTTGTGGGAACTCCTTCAAGATGCTAAGGACAAAGGATTGGCTAAAGCTTCAAGCTCAAGACTCTTCATTTTACATTTTAGTGATCCAAGATCACATTGAGTCCATAGGAAAAGCCAATACTATCAAGGAGGGATGAGGTGTTGCTTAATGAGCCTCTTGCTTCATGTGCTTAATGATATGCTCCAAAATCCTCAGCTACTTTCCCACTTCCACATATGACCTAAACCCAAAGCCAAACTCGGACCTACCGATTATCCTATCCGGCGCCACCGAGTTTCACCTGTCATAGCCACTGCCAGAAACCCTAATCAGTTCGGTCTCACCGATGGGATCTCGGTCTCACCGAGATGGGCTTGCAAACTCTCTATTACCAATAGTTCTCGAACCCGTAGGGACCGCACGCTTAACGTTTCGATGCCGGTTATATTATGAGTTTATAAGTTTTGATGTACCGAAGGTTGTTCGGAGTCCCGGATGTGATCACGGACATGACGAGGAGTCTCGAAATGGTTGAGACATTAAGATTGCTATATTGGACGACTATATTCGGACACCGGAATGGTTCCGGGGGTTATCGGATATATACCGGAGTACGGGGAGGTTACCGGAACCCCATCGGGGTTTATTGGGCCTCATGGGCCCAAAGTAGTGGAAGATGAGAGGCGGCAGGAGGTGGCGTGCAGCCCCCCTTGCCCCAATCCAAATTGGGAAAGGGAAGGGGGCGCGGCCCCCCTTCTCCTTCCTTCTCTCCACCTCCTCCTCCCCCCTTCTCCTAGTTGGAATAGGAAAGGGGGGCAAAACCTACTTGGACTAGGATTGCCCCCCTTGGGCGCGCCTCCTCCTCTTGGTCGGCCCCCTCCTCCTCCACTCCTTTATATACGTGGCCAGGGGGCACCCCATAGACACAACAATTGATCTCTAGATCTCTTAGCCGTGTGCGGTGCCCCCTTCCACCATAATCCACCTCGATCATATCGTAGCGATGCTTAGGCGAAGCCCTGCGACGATAGAATATCATCATCGTCACCACGCCATCGTGCTGACGGAACTCTCCCGTGAAGCTCTACTGGATTGGAGTTCGCGGGACGTCATCGAGCTGAACGTGTGCTGAACTTGGAGGTGCCGTGTGTTTGGTACTTGGATCGGTCGGATCGTGAAGACATACGACTACATCAACCGCGTTGTGCTAACGCTTCCGCTTTCGGTCTACGAGGGTACGTAGACAAACACTCTCCCCTCTCGTTGCTATGCATCACCATGATCTTGCGTGTGCGTAGGAAAATTTTTTAAATTACTACGTTCCCCAACACTAGCTACGGTGGCTGTGTAGTTCAAAAGAGCCGAATCCCCCTCCAGTACGGCATAGGCCTCCTTTTATAGTCGAAAGGGGCTGCCACAGTGGCACACAGGATGTGGAAAGGCCTACAGTACTGCGAGCTTATCGCCCGTATTAGAGGACAAGACGCATTTAATGCATGCTTAGGTGTCCCTTAGCTTTATCGGGGATGGGAACGAGGCCCGTCCCGTCTGTCGCCGCTCCTCCTCGCTTCGACATGCGCCCAGGCTAGCGATGCATGCCAAGTGCCATGTAGACAGGCAGGCAGCTGAGGTGGCACGGTGATAGGGCCTTCATGAAGGTCCGCACGCCGCCACGCAGGTGCCTGCTGATTTGGCCTGGAAGCTGCATGTGGCCACGCAGGTGCCTATCCAGCTGGTTGGGCTAGCAGCTGCATGCGAATGGCGGTGGTAGTCTTGGCTGGTACGGGTCTGGCAGTGGCCCTACTGATGCCCTCGGCAAAGGCCTTGCCGGGGGCCCGGCAAGGGTCTTGCCATGGCGTTGCCATCATCCCAGCAAGGGTCTTGCCGGGGGCCTTGCTGTCATCCCCGGCATGGGTCTTGCCGGGGCCTTGAGGACTTCCTCGGCTAGGATCCCGCCGAGGGTCGCCGTCTTCTGGTCCTCATCTGATCCTAAGGTGTTTCTCTGTCTTCACAAGATCCTGCATGCCACCCTGGAGGTGCCTCTCGAGCCCTGGCCCAACGTGGTTTGGTGGTTATGGAAATCATGGGCTCAAGGGTGGTGCGCTCCGCTGGCGTTGGGTGAGCTGCCCCGGCAAGGGTCTTGTCGGGGCTGCTGAGGCTGCCCCGGCAAGAGTCTTGCTGGGGGAACCTGTTTCGTCCCTCTGCTCTTCTGCTCTCGGCCTTGGTCTTGTCTTGTTTGCCTTGGTGCTTCGGCTTCTCTCCGGCTTCCCTCCTCTGCCTTGCTAAGTGTGGTCGCAGCGCGTGGCTCTGACCGCCCGCACACAAGTAAAGGGGTCAAAAGGAGAGCCCCTACTTTTGTACACCGACACTTACCTTATTGGATATGGTGCGTTCTATGATGTCTCTTGCCGATCTGCCACTATCATTTTGGGGTGATGCATTAGATACAGCTGCATTCACTTTAAATAGGGCACTATCTAAGTCCGTTGAGACAATACCGTATGAACTATGGTTTGGCAAGAAAACTAAGTTGTCGTTTCTTAAGGTTTGGGGTTGCGATGCTTATGTCAAAAGACTTCCCTCGGATAAGCTCAAACCTAAAGTAGACAAATGCGTCTTCATAGGATAACCAAAAGAGACGGTTGGGTATACCTTCTATCTTAGATCCGAAGGCAAAGTGTTTGTCGCTAAGAACGGGCCCTTTCTCGAGAAAGAGTTACTCTCGAAAGAATTGAGTGGGAGGAAGATAGAACTTGATGAGGTTGTTGAACCTTTACTTCAACCAGAGAGTAGCACATCATAGAAAGATGTTTCTGTGGCACCTACGTCAGTTGAAGAGGAAGCTAATGATGGTGATCATGAAGCTTCGGATCAAGTTACTATCCAACCTCATAGGTTGACAAGGATACGTATTGCTCCTGAGTGGTATGGTAACCCTGTCTTAGAGGTCATGTTGTTGGATAATGATGAACCTACGAGATATGGAAGAGCGATGGTGTGCCTGGATTCCGACAAATGGTTAGAGGCCATGAAATCCGAGATGGGATCCATGTATGAAAACAAAGTATGGACTTACCTGAAGGGCGAAAGGCCTTTCAGAATAAATGGATCTTCAAGAAGAAGACGGACGCGGGCGGTATGTCACTGTCTATAAAGCTCGACTTGTGGCAAAGGGTTTTCACAAGTTCAAGGAGTTGGCCACAATGAGACTTCCTCACCTGTAGTGATGCTTACGTCCGTCAAAATCATGTTGGCAATAGCTGCATTATTCGATTATGAAATCTGGCAGATGGATGTCAAAACAGAGTTCCTTAACGGTTTCCTTAAGGAAGAGTCATATATGATGCAACCAAAAGGTTTTATCGATCCAAAGAATGCTGGCAAATTGTGCAAACTCCAGCGATCCATTTATAGACTGGTGCAAGCTGTTGCGGAACGTAGTAGAAATTCAAAATTTTCTATGCATCACCAAGATCAATCTATGGAGTAATCTAGCAACGAAGGGAAGGAGAGTGCATCTACATACCCTTGTAGATCGCCTAAGCGGAAGCGTTCAAGTGAACGGGGTTGATGGAGTCATATCGTCGTGATCCAAATCACCGATAATCCTAGTGCCGAACAGACGGCACCTTGTTCAACACACGTATAGCCCGGCGACGTCTCCTACACCTTGATCCAGCAAGGGGAGAAGGAGAGGTTGGGGAAGACTCCATCCAGCAGCACGATGGCGTGGTGGTGGTGGAGGAGCGCGGGACTCCAGCAGGGCTTCGTCAAGCACTACGAGAGACGAGGAGGGAGAGGGGTAGGGCTGCGCCAACAGGGAGAGCAAAACACATGTGTTGGGCAGCCCCAAACCTCAAGTATATATAGGGGGAGGGGAGGGGCTGCGCCCCCACCTAGGGTTCCCTCCCTAGGGGTGGCGGCAGCCCCCAGATACCATCTAGGAGGCGGCCACAAGGGGGAGAGGGGGAGGCGCACCTGGGGTGGGCCTTAGGGCCCATCTGCCCTAGGGTTTGCCCCCTTTCCCTCTAGGAGGCGCCTTGGGCCTTGGTGGGAGGCGCCCCAGCCCACCTAGGGGCTGGTCCCTTCCCACTATTGGCCCATGTAGGCCTCCGGGGCTGGTGGCCCCACCTGGTGGACCCCCGGACCCCTCCGGTGGTCCCGGTACACTACCGGTGATGCCCGGAACACTTCCGGTGGCCAAAACCATACTTCCTATATATCAATCTTTACCTCCGGACAATTCCGGAGCTCCTCGTGACGTCCAGGATCTCATCCGGGACTCCGAACAACATTAGGTAACCGCGTACATACTTTCCCTATAACCCTAGCGTCATCGAACCTTAAGTGTGTAGACCCTACGGGTTCGGGAGACATGCAGACATGACCGAGATGAATCTCCGGTAAATAACCAACAGCGGGATCTGGATACCCATGTTGGCTCCCACATGTTCCACGATGATCTCATCGGATGAACCACGATGTCGAGGATTCAATCAATCCCGTATTCAATTCCCTTTGTCCATCGGTACGATACTTGCCCAAGATTCGATCGTCGGTATCCTGATACCTTATTCAATCTCGTTACCGGCAAGTCTCTTTACTCGTTCCGTAACACATCATCCCGTGATCAACTCCTTGATCACATTGTGCACATTATGATGATGTCCTACCGAGTGGGCCCAGAGATACCTCTCCGTTTACACGGAGTGACAAATCCCAGTCTCGATTCGTGCCAACCCAACAGACACTTTCGAAGATACCTGTAGTGTACCTTTATAGCCACCCAGTTACGTTGTGACGTTTGGCACACCCAAAGCATTCCTACGGTATCCGGGAGTTGCACAATCTCATGGTCTAAGGAAATGATACTTGACATTAGAAAAGCTTTAGCATACGAACTACACAATCTTTGTGCTAGGCTTAGGATTGGGTCTTGTCCATCACATCATTCTCCTAATGATGTGATCCCGTTATCAATGACATCCAATGTCCATGGTAAGGAAACCGTAACCATCTATTAATCAACGAGCTAGTCAACTAGAGGCTTACTAGGGACATGGTGTTGTCTATGTATCCACACATGTATCTGAGTTTCCTATCAATACAATTCTAGCATGGATAATAAATGATTATCATGATCAAGGAAATATAATAATAATCAATTTATTATTGCCTCTAGGGCATATTTCCAACAGTCTCCCACTTGCACTAGAGTCAATAATCTAGTTCACATTGCCATGTGATTAACACTCACAGGTCACATCGCCATGTGACCAACATCCAAGAGTCTACTAGACTCAATGATCTAGTTCACATCACTATGTGATAAACACTCAAAGTGTTCTGGGTTTGATCATGTTATGCTTGTGAGAGAGGTTGTAGTCAACGGGTCTTGCCATATTCAGATCCCTATGTATTTCGCAAAACTTTATATCGTAGATGCTGCTACCACGTTCCACTTGGAGCTATTCCAAATTATTGCTTCATTATACGTATCCGGTATCTCTACTCAGAGCTATCTAGATAGGTGTTAAGCTTGCATCGACGTAACTCTTTACGTCGAACTCTTTATCACCTCCATAACCGAGAAACATTTCCTTATTCCTCTAAGGATAATTTTGACCGCTATCTGGTGATTTACTCCTAGATCACCTTTGTACCCTCTTGCCAGACATGTGGCAAGGCACACATCAGGTGCGGTACTTCAGCATGGCATACCGTATAGAGCCTATGACAAAAGCATAGGGGACGACCTTCGTCCTTTCTCTTTCTTCTGCCGTGGTCAATCTTTGAGTCTTACTCAACTTCACACCTTACAACTCAGGTAAGAACCCCTTCTTTGACTGATCTATTTTGAACTCCTTCAAAAACATGTCAAGGTGTGCGTTCTTTGAAAGTACCATCAGGCGTCTTGATCCATCTCTATAGATCTTGATGCCCAATATGTAAGCAGCTTTATCCAGGTCTTCCTTTGAAAAAACACTCTTCAAACAACCGTTTATGCTTTCCAGAAATTCTACATTATTTCGGATCAACAATATGTCATCCACATATACTTATCAGAAATGTTGTAGTGCTCCCACTCACTTTCTTGTAAATACAAGTTTCTAGCAAACATTGTATAAACCTAAAAGATTTGATCACTCCATCAAAGCATATATTCTGACTCCGAGATGCTTGCTCTAGTCCATAGAAGGATCGCTGGAGCCAGCATACCTTTTAGCATCCTTAGGATCGACGAAACTTTGATTGATCTCTCTTTGGGGTGTTTCTTACGAAAACTGGTAAGAAAACTTGTTTTGACATCCATCTGTCAGATTTCATAATCGAAAAATACAGCTAATGCTAACATGATTCCGACGGACTTAAGCATCGCTACGGGTGAGAAATTCTCATCGTAGTCAACTCCTTGAACTTGTGAAAAGACTCTTTCCCACAAGTCGAGCTTCATAGACGGTAACATTACCGCCCACGTCCGTCTTCTTCTTAAAGATCCATTTATCTCAATGGCTTGCCGATCATCGGGCAAGTCCACCAAAGTCCATACTTTGTTCTGATACATGGATCCTATCTCGGATTTCATGGCTTCTAACCATTTGTCGGAATACGGGCCCACCATCGCTTCTCCATAGCTCGTAGGTTCATTGTTGTCTAACAACATGATATCTAAGACAGGATTACCGTACCACTCAGGAGTAGTACATATCCTTGTCGACCTACGAGGTTCGATAGCAACTTGATCCGAAGCTTCATGATCACTATCATTAACTTCCTATTCAACAGACGTAGGCGCCACAGAAAACATCTTTCTGTGTTGCATCACTTTCTGGTTGAAATAAAGGTTCGACAACCTCATCAAGTTCTATATTCCTCCCACTCAATTCTTTTGAGAGAAACTCCTTCTCGAGAAAGGCCCCGTTCTTAGTGACAAACAATTTGCCCTCGGATCTGAGATAGAAGATATACCCAACTATCACCTTTGGGTATCCTATGAAGATGTGTTTGTCCGCTTTTGGGTTTGAGCTCTCCGGCTAAAGCCTTAAGCATCGCAGCCCCAAACATTAAGAAACGACAACTTTGGTTTCTTGCCAAACCAATGTTCATACGACGTCGTCTCAACGGACTTATATGGTGTCCTATCTAAAGTGAATGCAGCTGTCTCTAATGCATAACCTCAAAATTAATAGCGGTAGATCGGTAAGAGACATCATAGATCGCACCATATCTCATAAGGTTCGATTACGACGTCCGGACACACCATTACCTTGTGGTGTTCCAGGTGGCTTCAACTGTGAAACAATTCCACAATGTCTTAAGTGATTGCCAAACTCATAACTCAGAAAATCCCCTTTTGATCAGATCGTAGGAACATGATCTTATTGTTATGATGATTCTTAACTTCACTCTGAAATCGCTTGAACTTTTCAAACGTTTCAGACTTGTGCTTCATTAAGTAGATATACCTATATCTACCCAAATCGTCAGTGAAGATGAGAAAATAGCGATATCCACCGCACGCTTCAATTCTCATTGGATCACACGCATCAGCATGCATGATTTCCAACAAGTCACTTGCCCGTTTCATTGTACCTGAAAACGGGGTCTTAGTCATCCTGCCCATGAGGCATGGCTCGCATGTGTCAAGTGATTCAAAATCAAGTGACTCCAAACATCCATCGACATGGAGTTTCTTCATGCATCTTATGCCAATATGACCTAAGCGGCAGTGCCACGAGAAAGTGGTACTATCATTATTAACTCTATCTTTTGGCGTGAACATGTGTATTACCACGACCGAGATTCAATGAACCATTCACATAGGGTGCATGACCATGAAAGGTATCATTCATGTAAACAGAATAACCATTATTCTCTAACTTAAATGAATGACCGTATTGCAATGAGCATGATCTAATCATATTCATGCTCAACGTAGACACCTGATAACATTTATCTAGGTTCAATACTAATCTCGAAGGCAGATGGAGCGTGCTATGGTGATCTCATCAACTTTGGAAACACTCCCAACACACATCGTCACCTCGCCCTTAGCTAGTCTCCGTTTAGTCCGTAGCTTTTGCTTCAAGTTGCCAATAACAGTAACTGAACCGGTATCCAATACCCCGGTGCTACCAGGAGTACTAGTGAGGTACACATTAATAACACGTATATACTTTGTTGAAGTTGCCAGCCTTCTTATCTACCATGCATTTGGGGTAATTCCGCTACCAGTGACCGTTCCCCTTACAATAGAAGCACTTAGTCTCGGGTTTGGGTTCAACCTTGGGTTCCTTCACTGGAGCGGCAACTGGTTTGCCATCCATGAAGTTTCCCTTCTAGCCCTTGCCCTTCTTGAAACCAGTGGTCTTGTTAAACCATCAACACTTGATGCTCCTTCTTGATTTCTACCTTTTGCAGTCTTAAGCACCGCGAACAGCTCCGGGATCAACTCCATCCCTTGCATGTCATAGTTCATCACGAAGATCTAGTAGCTTAGTGATAGTGGCTAGAGAACTCTATCAATCACTATCTTATCTGGAAGTTTAACTCCCACTTGATTTAAGTGATTGTAGCACCCAGACATTCTGAGCACATGCTCACTAGCTAGCTATTCTCCTCCATCTTGTTGGCAAAAGAACTTGTCAGAGGTCTCATACCTCTCAACACGGGCATGAGCCTGAAATCCCAATTTCAGCTCTTGGAACATCTCATATGTCTTATGGCGTTCAATCATTGGAATCCCGATTCTAAGCCGTAAAGTATGGTGCACTAAACTATCAAGTAGTCATCAGGATGTGTCTGTCAGGTGTTCACAACATCCACAGACGACGTTGTAGGGGTTTGCACATCGAGCGGTGCATCAAAGACGTAAGCCTTCTGTGTAGCAGTGAGGACACTCCTCGGACTACGGACCTAGTCCGCATCATTGCTTACAATATCTTTCAACTTGGTCTTTCTCTAGGAACGTATTGAAACAGGGAGCTACAACGTGAGCTATTTATCTACAACATATTTGCAAAGACAATTTAGACTATGTTCATGATAATTGATTCATCTAATGAACTCCCACTCAGATAGACATCCCTCTAGTCATCTAAGTGAAACATGATCCGAGTCAACTAGGCCATGTCCGATCATCACGTGAGACGGACTAGTCAACATCGGTGAACATCTCATGTTGATCGTATCTTCTATACGACTCATGTTCGACCTTTCGGTCTTCTGTGTTCCGAGGCCATGTTTGTACATGCTAGGCTCGTCAAGTCAACCTAAGTGTTTCGCATGTGTCCCGAGGCCATGTCTGTACATGCTAGGCTTGTCAACACCCATTGTATTCGAACGTTAGAATCTATCACACCCGATCATCACGTGGTGCTTCGAAACAACGAACCTTCGCAATGGTGCACAGTTAGGGGGAACACTTTTCTTGAAATTTTAGTGAGGGATCATCTTATTTAAGCTACCGTCGTTCTAAGAAAATAAGATGTAAAACATGATAAACATCACATGCAATCAAATAGTGACATGATATGGTCAATATCATTTTGCTCCTTTTGATCTCCATCTTCGGGGCTCCATGATCATCGTTGTCACCGGCATGACACCATGATCTCCATCATCATGATCTCCATCATCGTGTCTTCTTGAAGTTGTCTCGTCATCTATTACTTCTACTACTATGGCTAACGCTTGAGCAATAAAGTAAAGTAATCACATGACGTTTATGTTGACACGCAGGTCATAAATAAATAAAGACAACTCCTATGGCTCCTGCCGGTTGTCATACTCATCAACATGCAAGTCGCGATTCCTATTACAAGAACATGATCAATCTCATACATCACATATATCATTCATCACATCCTTTTGGCCATATCACATCACACGGCATATGCTGCAAAAACAAGTTAGACGTCCTCTAATTGTTGTTGCAAGTTTTTACGTGGCTGCTATAGGTTTCTAGCAAGAACATTTCTTACCTACATAAAAACCACAACGTGATATGCCAATTTCTATTTACCCTTCATAAGGACCCTTTTCATCGAATCCGATTTGACTAAAGTGGGGGAGACAGATACCCTCTAGCCACCTTATGCAACTAGTGCATGTCAGTCGGTGGAACCAGTCTCACGTAAGAGTACGTGTAAGGTCGGTCCGGGCCGCTTCATCCCACGATGCCGCCGAATCAAGATAAGACTAGTAACGGCAAGTAAATTGACAATATCGACGCCCACAACTGCTTTGTGTTCTACTCGTGCATAGAAACTATGCATAGACCTAGCTCATGATGCCACTGTTGGGGAACGTAGCAGAAATTCAAAATTTTCTACGCATCACCAAGATCAATCTATGGAGTAATCTAGCAACGAGGGGAAGGAGAGTGCATCTACATACCCTTGTAGATCGCTAAGCGGAAGCGTTCAAGTGAATGGGGTTGATGGAGTCGTACTCGTCGTGATCCAAATCACCGATGATCCTAGTGCCGAACGGACGGCACCTCTGTGTTCAACACACGTACAGCCCGGCGACGTCTCCTATGCCTTGATCCAGCAAGGGGAGAAGGAGAGGTTGGGGAAGACTCCATCCAGCAGAAGCACGACGGCGTGGTGGTGATGGAGGAGCACGGGACTCCAGCAGGGCTTCGCCAAGCACTACGAGAGACGAGGAGGGAGAGGGGTAGGGCTGCGCCAACAGGGAGAGCAAAACACATGTGTTGGGCAGCCCCAAACCTCAAAGTATATATAGGGGGAGGGGAGTGGCCCCACCTAGGGTTCCCTCCCTAGGGGTGGTGACAGCCCCCAGATCCCATCTGGGAGGCGGCCACAAGGGGGAGAGGGGGAGGCGCACCTGGGGTGGGCCTTAGGGCCCATCTGCCCTCGGGTTTGCCCCCTTTCCCTTTAGGAGGCGCCTTGGGCCTTGGTGGGAAGGCGCCCCAGCCCACCTAGGGGCTGGTCCCTTCCCACTATTGGCCCATGTAGGCCTCCAGGGCTGGTGGCCCCACCTGGTGGACCCCCGGACCCCTCCGGTGGTCCCGGTACACTACCGGTGATGCCCGGAACACTTCCGGTGGCCAAAACCATACTTCCTATATATCAATATTTACCTCCGGACCATCCGGAGCTCCTAGTGACGTCCGGGGTCTCATCCGGGACACCGAACAACATTCAGTAACCGCGTACATACTTTCCCTATAACCCTAGCGTCATCGAACCTTAAGTGTGTAGACCCTACGGGTTCGGGAGACATGCAGACATGACCGAGATGACTCTCCGGTCAATAACCAACATCGGGATCTAGATACCCATGTTGTCTCCCACATGTTCCACGATGATCTCATCGGATGAACCACGATGTCGAGGATTCAATCAATCCCGTATTCAATTCCCTTTGTCCATCTTCGGTAAGTATACTTGCCCGAGATTCGATCGTCGGTATCCCGATACCTTATTCAATCTCGTTACCGGCAATTCTCTTTACTCGTTCCATAACACATCATCCCGTGATCAACTCCTTGATCACATTGTACACATTATGATGATGTCCTACCGAGTGGGCCCAGAGATACCTCTCCGTTTACACGGAGTGACAAATCCCAGTCTCGATTCATGCCAACCCAACAGACACTTTCGGAGATACCTGTACTGTACCTTTATAGCCACCCAGTTACGTTGTGACGTTTGGCACACCCAAAGCATTCCTACGGTATCCGGGAGTTGCACAATCTCATGGTCTAAGGAAATGATACTTGACATTAGAAAAGCTTTAGCATACGAACTACACGATCTTTGTGCTAGGCTTAGGATTGGGTCTTGTCCATCACATCATTCTCCTAATGATGTGATCCCGTTATCAATGACATCCAATGTCCATGGTAAGGAAACCGTAACCATCTATTGATCAACGAGCTAGTCAACTGGAGGCTTACTAGGGACATGGTGTTGTCTATGTATCCACACATGTATCTGAGTTTCCTATCAATACAATTCTAGCATGGATAATAAACGATTATCATGAACAAGGAAATATAAAAATAACCAATTTATTATTGCCTCTAGGGCATATTTCCAACACAAGCATCTCAGAGTTAGAATCTTCGCTTTGATGAGGTGATCAAAGCGTTTCGGTTTATACAAGTTTCGTAGAATCTTGTATTTACAAGAAAGTGAGTGGGAGCTCTATAGTGTCTCTAATATTATATGTGGATGGCATTTTGCTGATTGGAAACAATATAGAACTTTTGGAAAACGTGAAGGAATATTTGAACAAGGGTTTTTCAATGAAGGACCTAGGAGAAGCTGCTTTTAATATTAGGCATCAAGATCTATAGAGATAGACCGAGATGCTTAATAGGACTTTCACAAAGCACATACCTTGATAGGATTTTGAAGAAGTTAAAAATGGATATGTCCAAGAAGTGGTTCTTGCCTGTTTTGCAAGGTATGAAGTTGAGTAAGACTCAATTCCCAGCGACTACAGAGGATAGAGAAAAGATTAGTGTCATCCACTATGCTTTTGCCATAGGGTCTATCATGTATGCGATGTTGTGCACAAGACCAGATGTCAGCTTTGCCATAAGTATGGCCGGAAGGTTTGAAAGTAATCCAAGAAAGGAACACTAGACAACAGTCAAGAATATCCTTAAGTACCTGAAAAGGACTAAGGAAATGTTTCATGTTTATGGAGATGACCAAGAGCTCGTCGTAAAGGGTTACGTCTATGCAACCTTTGACATTGATCCGGATGACTCTAAGTCTCAAACCATCTACGTGTATATTCTAAATGGAGGAGCGGTAAGCTGGTGCAGTTCCAAGCAAAGAGTGGTAGCAGATTCTACATGCAAAGTGGAGTACATGACAGATCTTGGAGTTGTGCCCAGTGTACTAGACCCAATGACTCTGTTTTGTGATAACACTGGTGCCATTGCTCTGGCCAAGGAACCAAGGTTTCACAAGAGGACCAGACACATAAAGCGATGCTTCAATTCCATCCGCGATGAGATCAAGGAGGACATAAACATTTGCAAAGTACATATGAATCTGAATGTTGCAGATCCATTGACTAAACCTCTTCCACGGGCAAAACATGATCGGCACCAGGACTCTATGGGTGTTAGATTCATTGCCATGTAATACTATATTATTGACTCTAGTGCAAGTGGGAGACTATTGGAAATATGCCCTAGAGGCAATAATAAAGTGGTTATTATTATATTTCCTTGTTCATGATAATCGTTTATTATCCGTGCTATAATTGTATTGACTGGAAACTCAAATACATGTGTGGATACATAGACAACAACATGTCCCTAGTGAGCCTCTATTGGACTCGCTCGTTGATCAAAGATGGATACGGTTTCCTAGTCATGGACATGAGTTGTCATTTGATAAACGGGATCACATCATTAGGAGAATGATGTGATGAACGAGACCCAAACTACAAGTATAGCATATGACCATATCAAGTTTATTGCTATCGTTTTCTTCATGTCAAGTATCTATTCCTATGACCATGAGATCATGCAACTCACTGACACCGGAGGAATACCTTGTGTGTATCAAACATCGCAACGTAAGTGGGTGACTATAAAGGTGCTCTATAGGTATCTCCGAGGGTGTCTGTCGAGTTGGCATGGATCAAGACTGGGATCTGTCACTCCATATGACGGAGAGGTATCTCAGGGCCCAGTCGGTAATACAGCATCACAATGAGCTTGCAAGCAATGTTACTAAAGCGTTAGCCATGGGATCTTGTATTATGGAACAAGTAAAGAGACTTGCTGGTAACAGTATTGAACTAAGTATGGAGATACCGACAATCGAATCTCAAGTAACATACCGATGGACAAATGAAACTGCATACGGGATTAGCTGAATCCTTGGCATCGAGGTTCAACCGATAAAGATCTTCGTAGAATATGTAGGAACCAATATGGACATCTAGGTCCCGCTACTGGTTATTGACCGTAGAGGTGTCTCGGTCATGTCTGCATAGTTCTCGAACCCGCAAGATCTACACACTTAACGTTTGGTGACGATATAAGTATAGTTGAGTTATTATGGTAGTGATTGAAGGTTGTTTGGAGTCCTGGATGAGATCCCGGACATGACGAGTAACTCCAGAGTGGTCCAGACATGAATACTGATATATAGGATGAAGGGTATCGGAGTTCGAAAGTGTTCCGGGGTGTACCGGGTTATCGCTGGAGAACCGAAAAGGGTTTTGGGGGGGGGGCGACAAGTGTTGGGGGGCCTTATGGGCCAAGGGAAGGGGGCACACCAGCCCACAAAAGGACTGGGCGCCACCCAAACCCTAGCTCACTCGGCCAAAGGGGTTGGGGAGCCCACCTAGGGGTCGGCCACCTTGTGGCTTGGGGCCCAAGCCACCCTAGGGTTTACCTAGGGGGCGCCCCCCTCCTCCTCCCTTCCCCTTATATATAGAGGTACACACGCAGGGTAGCCGAACCCATCTATGCCACGACGCTGCCCTTCCTCTCCCTTGTAGTTCCTCTCTCTCTCTGCATTTCTTAGCGAAGCTCTGCTGAGATTCCTCCACCACCATCGCCGCCACGCCATCGTGCTGCCGGAGGACTCGAGATACTACTTCACCATATCGCTCGCTGAATCGAGGAGGTGAAGGCGTCATCAAGTCGTACATGTGTTGAACGCGGAGGTGTTGTCCGCTCAGCACTTCATCGGGAGTTCGTGGACGGATCGTGATTGGATCGCGAAGACGTTCAACTACATCAAATGCATTTCTTAATGCTTCCTCTTAGCAATCTACAAGGGTATGCAGATGAAATATCTCCTCTCGTAGATGTTCATCTCCAAGATTGATCTTGGTGAGCGTAGGAAATTTTTTGTTTCCCATGCAACGTTCCCCTACACCCCCTGGTGCGAGTGCATTCTCCTTCTTCCCTCGCCTTGGCTGTTGTGGCTACCATTTCCAACCAGAGCGCTCTGAGCTCATCTCATGTAGGTTTTCTCCACCAACCCAGACGTTTTGGCCAGCAAAATCTGGGAGCTTAATTCCACCAAGGCTGGCTCTATAGTCGTTGTCTGTGGTCAAGCCATGGAAATTGATGGCATTCATCGTCGAGGGGCTACTCCCCTACCCATATATCAATGAGTGGCCACTCCCAAACGCGAAGACAGAGTTGGTGCCCCGGCCAAACGACCATGGGTGGGTTCCCATCATCTTCCTGATCGAGTGGGGATTCACGGTGTCGATGCACCCCATTGTGTGAGATATACTTCATTACTTTCCCCCAACACCATCACTCACATAGTGTGTTTCATCACTTTCCCCACAACAAAGAAACTTATCCATATTATCTGCATTCAACAAATAAAATTTCAAATGAGACATCAAAAATTGTGAAGGCAATGAAGTGTACCTAATTAGAAGCTAGGGCATGGGGAACTTTGAACGAAAAGGTTATTCCAAATAGGGCCTTTAAAAGCACTCAGGCTCGACGGTTTCCCTGCTAGATTCTTCCAAAGGCACTGGCACTTTGAAGGAAGACGTTATTCCAGCAGTGCGGTAGTTCTTTGAGTCGGGTATCATGCTGGCTGGTGTTAATGCTACATCCATAGTCCTGATCCCAAAGGTAAACGATCCAACTAGTCTCACAGAGTTCCGACCTATCTGTTTGTGTAATGTAATTTACAAAGTGATCTCCAAATGCCTGGTGAACCGGTTGCGACCACTACCGGATGAGATCATTGCCCCGGAACAGAGTGCATTTGTGCCAGGTAGACTAATCACTGATAATGCGTTCATTGCTTTTGAGTGCATTCATGCCATCAAACAGGAAAAGGATCCGAACAGAAGCACATGTGCGTACAAAGCTCGACCTCTCCAAGGCTTACGACACAGTGGACTGAGAATTCCTATGGCAAATGATGCAAAGGCTAGGCTTCGATCACCGGTGGGTGCACTGGATCATGACGTGCGTGACCTCGGTGACATACAACATCAAACCTAATGGAGCTAGCTCGGATTCGTTTGCACCGTTCCGTGGACTACGGCAAGGAGATCCCTTATCACCGTTCCTCTTCCTGTTTGTGGTGAATGGCCTGAGCGCTATTTTGAGACAAAAGATACAGCAAGGCCTCAGCAGCCCGGTGCGAGTGTGCCCACGGGCTCCTGGTATTTCTCACCTCCTGTTCGTGGACGACACATTGCTGTTCTTTCGGGCTAATGCAGCGGAGGCCACGGAAATCAAGGACGCCTTTAGCAAGTACGCTAGGTGTACGGGGCAGATTGTTAACCCCTTAAAGTGCTCCATCCTGCTCGGTACCAAGTGCCGGCTGGAGGGCCAAACTACTCTTGCCATGCGCTTCAAGTCCAGAGTTTGAATTTTGAGGAGAGGTACTTGGGGCTGCCCACACCAATTGGACGTATATCAAAAGGACGTTTCCAAAGCCTACAGGAGCAGCTTACAAAGAGGATACTAGCTTGGGGAGAAGATGCATCCCAAGGTGGGAAAGAGATTCTGATCAAGGTCATGGCCCAATATCTACGAACATACATACTGGGGGTCTTCCGGTTACCGCGAAGTGTTTGTGACAACCTCGCCCGCATGGTCAGAAACTTCTGGTGGGGGCGAAGGAAGGGAAGGAGAAGACGCATTGGCGAGCTTGGGACACTTTGATAAAATTGAAGGATAAGGGCGGGCTTGGCTTCCAGGACTTTCGCCTCTTCAACCAGGCCCTGCTAGCCCAGCAAGCGTGGCGACTTTTATCTAACCCGGACAGTTTATGCGCGCAGGTCTTAAAAGCCCACTACTACCCTCATCTGGAGGACACGGTGTTTTGTGGAAACGCTTCGTCCACATGGCAGGCCATTGTCCACGGCCTCGAACTACTCAAGAAGGGCATCATTTGGCGTATTGGGAACGGAGCATCGGTGCACATATGGCGAGACCAATGGATCCTCACCTAGTGGTGAGAGGACCTATCTCCCCCCAAGGTCGCTGCCGGCTCAGGCGGGTAAGCCAGTTGCTAGACGTACATGGGAACTGGAAGGTGAACTTACTACAACAAAATTTCCTCCCTGTGGATGTCATGGAGATCATGAATATTAAAGCCTCACCTCATCACACGGATGACTTCATTGCCTGGGCGGCTGAGAGCTCGGGCGTCTTTTCTATGCAAAGTGCGTATCATCTAGCTCTCAATGAGCGGACGTTGTCGTATTCAGTCGCTGCGAGCAGGGCACCGAATGGGTGATGTGTCGTTTGGGCACTTATTTAGAGGTGCCCTGCTCCCCCGAAGGTTCGCATCTTCGCCTGGAAGCTTGCATCCAATTGTCTAGCCACTTGGGCAAACAAAAAATCGAGAACACTGGAGGTTACTGATACATGTCCGCTGTGTGCGATGGAACGAGAGGATATGTTCCATGTCTTCTGCAGGTGCCCCGAGATGTGGAAGTGTGGCGCGCCATGTCGAAGCATTGGTGCCTACCGGACCTGAACTCTCTCAGACCCACCGGTGTCGAGTGGTTGTTCGACGTGTTGTACCCCATGCAGGCTGATGATCGCATGCGGGTCCTTTTGGTGTTGTGGCGCGCCTGGCATATCCGTAACGAAATCGTCCATGAAAAGAGGCCACCCCCAATGGAGATCTCATGCCGGTTCCTGCTCAGCTATGAAGCATCCCTGGCTGCCATCTAGCGCCACCTGGACGGGGACCACGTGAAGGGCAAGATGGTGCTTGTGCCCGCTGCGAGGGCGGCACCGGCAATGCATCAGGACACCCCGCCATCACCGGACAGCAAGTGGCAAGCCCCGGCACCTAGGCGAGTTAAACTGAACGTCGATGGGTCCTACCGTCCCGCTTCTGGTGGCGCGAGGGCAGGCATGATCTTGAGAGATAGCAATGGAATGATCATTTTTTCGGCATGCAGAAACCTACTTTCTTGTGCAGATCCTTTGCAAGCAGAGCTGGCGGCTTGTCTGGAGGGCCTCAAGTTTGCCATGCAATGGTCACCATTGCTGGTGGACGTGGAGATGGATTGCCTGGTCGCCGTCCAGGCTATCCGGTCGACGACATACGACAAATCGAAACATGCGATGATGATTAATGAGGTTAAGCGATTTCTTGGTGAAAGGGGAAGCTCGAGTGTTCATATTAGTAGGAGCCAAAATTGTGTTGGGCATAGACAAGCTATGTTTGGTCGAGTAGAAGCTTGGACTGCCGTTTGGTTAAAATCTGGACCTGCTAATGTACCGGACTTGTGTATGGAAGATCTTCCTCCAGGCTGAGCAAAGAAATTCCCTTTCACCCCGCAAAAAAAAAAGAAGCTAAAACAATAGCTAATGCCCCAAGTGTTAATCTACTGGCCAAAATTTCATACATATAATTGTTGCAACTTTTCAAAATATTTAACAACACAGAAAAGGGATATCGGGCAGAAATCGAATCAAGTGATGACTATAATCTAGATGAAAAAATAAAAAATAAATTGCTATTTAGCTAATAAGAATCTTGTTGCTCCATCATGAAGACTTCAGCCTAATAACTGATAATTAGTACTAAACAATTTTCTCGGACCCTGTAGCCTGAGCTATAGGGTTGTCTCATCATTGGGCTTCATACCACCCTGTACTGGATAAGTTGTAAATCTGTTGACAGTTGTTGTCCGGCTCTGCATATGCAACCAAGTTTCTCTTTTTTTTTTGCGAATCAACCTGTGGTTGGATAGTTAGAGGAACTGTGGTATCCTCAGCCCACCAAGGTTCAAATCCTGGTGCTCGCTGTCAGTCTCTCAAAGCTGCTCATAGGGGTAGGATGTGCGTGTGTGCGTTCATAGGGATGAGTGTATGCGTGTGTATATGAGCGTTTGCGTATGTACTGTGTTAAAAAAAACCAAGTCCCTTTATTTTAGAATGCAACCAAGTCCCTCGGCGCGTCATGGTCTGTACACTACTATTTCAGCAGGATATGACTCTTCTACCAGCAATTTCGGACTCTCTTTTTTGCGAGAAAATTTCAATCTATTCATTTTCAAATAAGGTAGTACAAAGAATAACAGAGATAATAAAAATTAAAACCATATCCGTGAACCACCTAGCAACGATTACAAGTACTGGAGCGAGCCGAAGGCGTGCCACCGTCATCGCCCCTCCCTTACTGAAACCGGGTAAACCTTGTTTCGGACTCTGACAACACGACGATCATTTTTTATTTTTGCAGTGTCGCAGTGCTCCATACTTGTAATTTTATGAATATCTACTATGATAAAACTAATCTAAAAGTTAAAAAAAACATGTGTATCAAAAACTATTTGCACTAATATGTAAAAATGGTTTATGTACCTAAAAATGTAGACTCATTGAGCAATCTTCATGTATTTAAAAAATTGTTTGTGTATTTGTTCATGTACACATTTATGAAACTGGGCCTATACTTTCAAAAATTATTCATGCTACTATTAAAATTGTCCATGTAATTTTACAAAGCATTCACTGTTTTTAGAAAAATGTTCATGTAATTAAAAAAACCATGTATTTTTAAAAATGTGTATGTAACTTTAAAACTTCTTCACACATTTATAAAAATGTTCATCTAATTATTTTCCATTACTATTTTTGTTGTGGGTTGTCCTCATTCTTTCGTTATGGGCTGTAGATTGTGATTTGTGTCATCGTTGGGCCAGGCCTTCAGTTTTTTCTATTGTATCTGTCGGCTGCCCGAAGCATGCGGGACGTCCTGTATGTCGCTCGTGGCGGCAAAGTGCCGTCATATCGCACAGGGGCGACTAACCTGGGCCGGCCGTTTGCGGTGGCACGACAGCGAGATGAAAAAACGCAACAAAAAGAAAACGAGTGCGCATGAGCTGTGACTCATACCTGCGACTTCTGTGGCGCACTGTGGTAGCCGCTGCAACTGACACCTTCTCATCTTCGAACTGCAGCGCCATATACATAAAGAAACATATAGCAGCGGCAAAACTTAAGCAACAGTTCACAATAAAATGTGTGAGGGATCGAACGGATGACCTCCTACAAGTGAGGAATGCCAATAGCCAACAGAATTCAAGGGATTTCATACATAAAGTTGCAGTCCGCCTTATATGAACATAAGCCAAAATAGATTTTGGCTATTTTTTGAAATTTTGTATGTGATTTTCTTTTTGAAAATTTCTAATATTTTTTGAAACACAAAAATTATCGTATTTCATAGAAAAAACATTAAAGTTCAAATCATTTTTTGGAGTCTCACATATTTTTTAAAAAGGGAAAAAATGGAAATGAGAACATTTTTCGAAATGATAAAGATTTTTTAAAGCAAGACGTTTTCCAAAAATAAGAAGAAAATTTAAAGCGTGAATAATTTTTGAAATTACGAAGAATTTTTTAAGGAGGTGAACATTTTTTGAATTCCCCCAAAAACTCTTTGAACTCGGGGTCAACTTTTAAAAAACATGACATTTTGATGATGTGAATAAATCTGGAAAACGGGAACGTTTTTTAAATTCACAATTTTTATTTAATTAGTTATTTTTCTAAATAAATGTGAACATTTGTTTGAAGTTGCACGAACATTTTTTAATTTGCGAACAAAATTTTAAAATATGAATATGTTTTGAAATAGTGAACAAATTTGGAAAGCTTGAACATTTCTAGAAATTCCCAAAAAATGACTTTCCTAATAATTTGGAAAGCGGAAACATTATTTGAATTTCTTAACAAAAACTAAAAATGCGCACATTTTCCGAAATTGCGAACAAACTTGCAAAACATTAAAATTTCTGAATTTCTGACCAAAAATTGAAAGAAGGAATGTTTTCTGAAATACCCAAACATTTTCTACATTTTTGCACAAAATTAAAATACGAACAATATTTTAATTTGCGAACAAATTTAAAGTAGGAACATTATTGAAATCTGAAAATCTTATTTATTTTGAATTTTCTATTTTTTCTAAATGATGAGAAAATGACATAAAATTCTAAAGTTTTTTGGAATTTCTGGAAAAAATATCAACCGCGGACATTTTTCAAATAATGAATAAAATTTGGAACCTGTGATTTTTTACAATCCTGGATATTTATTGAAAAATCAAAATCGTAATTATATTATTAAAAAGAAAAGAAATCAAGTGAAAAAGAGAAACAAAAGAAAAAAAGAAAAAATGGGAGAAAATAAAAAATAAGAAACAAAAAAGAAAAGATAAAATAAAAACGAAACTAACCCGTTCAATTAACCTTCCAAAGGTTCCCAGAACTGACAAACGAAATGTAACCTTTCAGAAGGTCTTTAAAACCGAGAGCAACAAGTTAACGAGCGCTCCTTCAGGAGCCTCGTAACGATCAGCGCCACTTGACGCGCTCTCAGCCGCCCACCATGTGTCACCCTCTCGCGGTACCCTCGGATTTTGTTTTTTTCGCACACGTTCAGCTTTTTAAACTGTTTCTTTTTTAGTTTTTTATACGTTTCAGTTTTCCATCGGTCTTCCTTAGCTTTTGGGTCCGCGTGAAAAAAACGCCTTTTCTTTTTTCCCTTTCATGAGAGTCATGATTTTGCTTCCGTGGAAGGCACGGTTGTGCTTGCACGAGAGTCACGGCCATGCCTTTTGGAAACGGAAAAAACGTGTTCTCTACTTTTTTTCCTTGCGCGAGAGGGACGGTTGTTGTGCTTTCACGAGAGTCACGGCCGTGTCTTTCGGAAACGGAGAAAAATGCATTTTTTGTTTTCTTTCTTTCACGAGAGGCACGGTTTTGCTTCCGCGAGAGGCAAGGTTGTGCTTTCGCGAGAGTCACGGCCGTGCCTTTCGAAAACGAAAAAAACACGTTTTCTATTATTTTTTTCCTTCCGCGAGATGCATGGTTTTGCTTTCGTGAGAAGCACGGTTGTGCTTTCGCGAGAGTCACGGCCGTGCCTCTCAGAAACAGAAAAAAAAAATGTGTTTTCTGTATTTTTCCTTCCGCAAGAGGCACGATTTTGCTTCCGTGAGAGGTACGGTTGTGCTTTCGTGAAAGTCACGGCCGTGCCTTTCGAAAAGAAAAAAAATAGTGTCTTTTATTTTATTTTTCTTTCGCAAGAGGCATGGTTTTGCTTCCGTGAAAGACACGGTTGTGTTTTAGCGACCGTGCCTCTCGGAATCGGAAAAAACTTATTTTTTTTGTTTTTTCTTCCGCAAGAGGCACGGTTTTGCTTCCTTGAAAGGCACAGTTGTGCTTCTGCGAGAGGCACGGACGTGCCACTTTCGGAAAGGGAAATAGCCCGTGCTCCTGGTTCATTGTTTTCATTCGGTTTTTTAATAAAAAAAATTCATCAAAACGTATCAACATGGGATCTAATTTTGAAGACCTCGACGCGAGGAATCCAACGGTAAAAATGGTTCGATATTTGGACGCACGGTTTAATAGATAAAATGTTTTGAATAAATGGATCTACGTAAAAAAGAAAAACTCACAGGTTGCGACAAGTGGCGCACATGCAACGTCACTTGTCGCAACCTAAGAAGGTGGGAATGATCTTTGTAACAAGTACTCCTCAACTAGTGATTTCGTTTAAAACCGGGATGTATGAAAGCACAACTCGCTGGAGATGGGCCGGCCCGTGTCTATTTTTTTTAACATCAGTACAGACACAAGCACTCATATACACGCGCATACACTCACCCCTTATGAGCACCTTCGAAAAACTGAGCCGGCATATCATTTCGAAATTTACAAAGTCATCGTAGGCACCTCGTCGTCGACGGGAACGTCTCCTTCCATTGAATGCGCGTCGCAGAAAATTCTGAAATAAATCCAAAAATAAATGCGAGCATCAGAATTTGAACATGGTGGGCTGAAAATAACACAGTTCCTCTAACCATCCAATTACAGGTTGGTTCCCGGCGCGTGTCTGTTGATTGGTTCAATTGCATGTTCGTGGCCCTAATATTTTCAGGCAGAATGCGTTAAAAAGGGTTTTCTTTTCCTGCAGCCTAGGACTTCACACTGGGCGATTTTTTTTTTGTGGAGGCACTAGGCCATGTTGACATTGAGCGAGATGAGAGTGGCCAGCCGAGTTCAGTGAACGAGATGAGAGTGGCTAGGTGGCTAACTTGTTTATTATTATTTGAGAATTGACTTGTTTTTTTTACGGAAGGTGTCTAACTAGTTTGGGCGTACGTTCTACCCTCTCAAGGTCGTACGTTGTTTCTTAAAAAAAAGTTGTACGTTTTCTTTTAATATAATACAGACACAAACACTTATATACACGTACATATATTCACCATAATGAAAGCACACACGTACACTCTACTGAAGGAAATATGACATAGAGACAATAATAAAGTTGTTATTTTATATTATATTTTCTTATTCATGATAAAGGTTTATTATTCATGCTAGAATTATATTGATCGGACACTTAAATACATGTGTGAATACGTAAACAAATACCGTGTCCCTAGTAAGTCTCTACTAGACTAGCTCGTTGATCAAAGATGGTTAAGGTTTCCTAACCATAGACATGTGTTGTCATTTGATAACGGGATCACATCATTAGAAGAATGATGTGATGAACAGAACCCATCCGTTAGCTTAGCATAATGATCGTTCAGTTTATTGCTATTGCTTTCTTCATGTCAAATACTTATTCCTTAGACTATGGGATTGTGCAACTCCCAGACATCGGAGAAATACCTTGTGTGCTATCAAACATCACAACGTAACTGGGTGATCATAAAGATGCTCTACAGGTATCTCCGAGGGTGTTTGTTGAGTTGGCATAGATCGAGATTAGGATTTGTCACTTCGAGTATCGGAGAGGTATCTCTAGGTCTTCTCGATAATATACATTATAAGCTTGCAAGCAAATGACTAACGAGTTAGTCACAAGGTGATGTATTACGGAACGAGTAAAGAGACTTGCCAGTAACGAGATTGAACTAGATATGAAGATACCGACGATCGAATCTCGGGCAAGTAACATACCGGTGGATAAAGGGGATTACGCATATTGTCATAACGGTTCGACTGATAATGATCTTCGTAGAATATGTAGGAGCCAATATGAGCATCCAAGTTCCGCTATTGGTTATTGACTAGTGAGGTGTCTCTGTCATGTCTACATAGTTCTCGAACCCTTAGGGTCCGCACGCTTAACGTTCATTGACGATATAGTGTTATATGAGTTATATGTCTTGGTGACTGAATGTTGTGCGGAGTCCGAGATGAGATCACGGACATGACGAGGAGTCTTGAAATGGTCGAGAGGTAAAGATTGATATATAGGACGATGGTATTTAGACACCGGAAGTGTTTCGGGGCATACCGGGAAGGAATCGGGTCACCGGAAGCGGTTCCAGCTGGCACCCCCCGGCAAGTTATGGGCATTATGGGCCAAAGGAGGGGACAGACCAGGCCACAAGGGGGCTGGTGCAGCCCCACCCAAGATCCAATCTAGGAGATGACCATCTACGAGAGGAGAGATTGGATCTACATACCCTTGTAGAGTGCTAAGCGGAAGCGTTAAGAAACGCGGTTGATGTAGTCGAACGTCTTCGTGATCCAATCACGACCCGTCCCGCGAACGTCTTTGCGATCCAATCATGATCTATCCCGCGAACTCCCGATCCAAGTGCCGAACGGACGACACCTCCGCGTTCAACACACGTACGGCATGATGACGCCTTCACCTCCTCGATCCAGCGAGCGATGGTGAAGTAGTAGCTCGAGTCCTCCGGCAGCACGACGGCGTGGTGGCAGCGGAATCTCAGCAAAGCTTCGCTAAGCACTACGGAGAGGAAGAGGGATGCGAGGGAGAGGAGAGGCAGCGCCGTGGCGTAGTGATGTGCTCAAGGATGCGGCTGCCCTCTCTCTACCTCTCTATATATAGGGGAAGGGAGGAGGGGGTGGCACCCCTAGGATTTCCCCTAGGGGGACGGCTGCCAGGGCAGATGGGATCTCCCCTAGGGTGACTTTCCCCCCAAGCCGGGTGGAGGGAACCCTAGAGGGGCGCCCCAACCCTCCTGGTTATGTGAGATGGGGTGAGGGGGCGCTCAGGCCCTTAGTGGGCTGGTTTGCCCCCTCCCATTGGCCCATGGGGCCCCCAACACTTGCCGGGCCCCCCGAAACCCCTTTCGGTGATGCTAGTCATCACCCGATATCCCCGGAACAATTCTGGACTCCAATACCCTTCGTCCAATATATCAATCTTCACCTCCAGACCCTTCTGGAGTTCCTCGTCATGTCTGGGATCTCATCCGGGACTCCGAACAACCTTCAGTAACCACCATAACAACTGAACTATACGTATATCATCACCAAACGTTAAGTGTGTAGACCGTGCGGGTTCGAAAACTATGCAGACATAACCGAGACACCTCTACGGTCAATAACCAATAGCTGGACCTGGATTCCCATATAGGTTCCTACATATTCTACGAAGATCTTATCGGTCGAACCTCGATGTCAAGGATTCAGCTAATCCTGTATGCAGTTCCCTTTGTGTATCGGTATGTTACTTGCCCGAGATTCGATCATCGGTATCTCCATACCTAGTTCAATCTCGTTACCAGCAAGTCTCTTTACTCGTTCCGTAATACAAGATCTCGTGGCTAACTCATTAGTCACATTGCTTGCAAGCTTCTTATGATGTCACTAGTGCAGAACCGGGCTTTAGCGCCGGTTCGTAAGGGCCTTTAGTGTTGGTTCTACAACCGGCACTAAAGAGTGGAGACTAAAGCCACCCCCCTTTACTACCGGTTCGGCACGAACCGGGGCTAAAGTGCCACCACGCAGCACAAGCCAGGCCCGGGTGCTGGTAGACCATTAGTACCGGTTGGTAACACCAACCGGTACTAAATGTTTGAGGGGGCTGTTTGGTTTTATTTTTTATTTTTTCATTAATTTTGTGTTTTCCATTTAATTCTTTTTTGTTTGCTGGTACTTTACGATACTACGTATTGTACACATTATGCATATATGTAAATAGATTTTCTCGTAAAACCGATTATATATATATAATCACCACCACCATTAATTATTCACACATGTATCATCGAAATTGTATTCACACACACACACACACATATATATATATACATACAATTTCTTCTACATGTTGCCTTGGTGCCTTCGGAGCACGATGACAAGTGGTTCATGGGGGCGGGTAGCGGGTAATAGTATTCTCCTTTGGGATCTATGACCTGGTCGAGCAAAAATCCTGCTATTTCCTCTTGAAGTGCTAGTTTGTGCTCCGTTGGTAGGAGCTTCTCCCGCACCTCTTTGAACTGTTGAGAAGAAGATCAATATGCATGTCTATTAGTTGTGTGACTAGATATCGATAATGATGTAAATATTGTGAATAGTGTTCTGGCAAACGTACCCATTCCTGTCTGTCAGATTTGCTTCTTTCGGACGCCATCATGCGAATGTTCCCGCAAACGTAGTATGCACACAGATCAGTCCCCGGAGCCTGCTTCAGGGCCTTTACGAGAATGGGATTTAATCAGATAATAATTAATCAAGCATGATAACTAATTAATGGTATTGAAACAAGAATTAAAGAGATGGTAAGCTAGCTAGTACTACTTAATTACTTACCTTGGGTCGAAACCAAAACAGCTTTTGTCGCCATTTGCCTGGAGTCACCTTGATGAACTTTTCCCAAGCCCTGCCCGCCAGCAAAGAAAATGAATAAATGGGTTATTATATAGTTGATATCAGGAAATGACGAACTAATTAAATAGGCCGAGATATAGTTAATAATGATTGAAATTACCTGCCGACTATCCCCTTCACGATGGCAAAGTCACTTTCTTCCTTAAGTAGTGAGTCCAGTACTTCAACTGTTCCTTTATCAACTTTAATGACTAACAAGATCCAGTGGTAACTGCATGCGCACACGTTTGCATGTCTTAATTAAGCGGGCATGTGCACAACACTAATCATCTAGCCTAAACCCTATACACTTAATTATTAACATCTAGCTAGCTAGTAAGCAAAAACAGAATTTGTAGTACAAGACAGTGTGACTCACAGGAAGTTGTAAGGAAGTAGTATATCTTCATTGCTATTGAGGCGCTTGAAGAACTCTAGCATGCTTTTCTCTAAACTTGCTCGAAAACTTGCAATTTGCCATGTGTATTCATTAACGGTATTTGGGTCAATGAACCCAATGCCATAGCGTCCAGATTTTTTCATTTCATACATCTTCATCCTGCATAATACCACAGAAAAAAATATACTGAGGATAATTACAGGTAATGATTGATCAAAATGATCACTACAGCTAGCTTGAGACTTAAATTACAGAAAGAAATCACTTACAGATAATAGCAACTGACGAGAGATTTGTCGAGTTGTAGCGACCCGACCCGAATGGATCAAGTGCTCTGTGCTCAGGTGTCATCCCTGGATCAGTAATGCTGACACCACACAGTACATCGAAGGATTTATAGCAGAGTGGCAATCACACACTTATTACATCGTTGTCTCAAAGAGAAATTATTACAATAAATATGGCTTAAGGCCTTCTAATAACGATAACAGCGGAAGACTCGGAAGATAAATGGGTCCATCAACTCCAACGGCATCACTGAGTATAGGACCACGACCTAAAGCACCTTACTCGTCGTCTGAAAAGTCTGCAACATGAAAGTTGCAGCCCGAAAACGGGTCAGCACATGGAATATGCTGGCAATGTAACACATAGAGAGTAATGGAATGAAACAGCTATACTATATGCATATATGGCTGGTGGAAAGCTCTATGGTTACAGTTTTGCGTAAAGCCAGTTTTTCCCTACTGCAAAGGAATAAATTTATTTAACTATCATGGTGGTTGTGAAACATCGAGAATGGTTGACAGCATTCCGATCCCAATTAAGTGAACAATTAAAACCCAACAGCATTAATTAGAAGTAACATGTTGAGATTCACATGATATTCAAGTACTAGATACTCAAGTTGTCCATAACCGGGGACACGGCTAATCATGATTAGTTTGTACACTCTGCAGAGGTTTGCGCACTTTTCCCACAAGACTCGATCGCCTCCGTTTGGTTTCTCGCACTGCATGGTGTTTGAGAAACGGATGACCGAGACATAGTCTTTCAGAGGCGCTAGCACCTTACGATCGGGTAGACCGGTACACCTACATCCCCTACATCTGCTAGTCTACCACTGTAAGAGTTCGCACAACTTAATCAACTATGCCAGAGCCCATAATGGCTTGTGGCTGCACCCGGAAGTTACTAGTATGAATGATCTTATGATCCCTTTGAGCCTGGGTGGCGGTCCAAAAAAACAGGCAAGTCCTGATAGACATCAGGTGCCTCAATCCACCCAGATGTGTGTTTAAGTTGCCACCTTAGATAAACCATTAAAAGTATCAACTCACATCTGTCATGGATATCACTCACCCAATCCACGTCTACTAGCATAGCATGGCATAATAAGCAAACGTAGAAGTAACTCCCAAAGGTTTCATAAAGAAAACAGGTGATAGGTACTACCTCATCTACTTCCCAACCCACAATTTAATTAGATCCTAATCATGCAATGTGTGAGGATTGATCTAATGCAATAAAACATGGGTTGTAGAAAGGTATGATCAAAGTGTTACTTTCCTTGCTGATGATCCGCGAGACCTAGGGTTTCGAAGTAACAAGCGGCGCAATCCGGGTGATCTATCGCAGACAAACAACAAGCACACAATAAGTACTCATCTAATGCACAGGTAAAACTCGAACAAGAGAACGAACCAAAAAGTTCAATTTAAGAACTCCGGTTACAAAGAAAGAACGAACCGAACGAATGACGGAAAACAAACGGCGGAAGAAAACAACTCGGTTCTAGCTAGTTGAAACTAGGTCAAATTTTATTGAAGCAAAAGCTTGTTTTAAGTTGATTAGACGGAACGGCGGTTTCGAAACGAAACTCCAGGCGCTTGAATCACCTGATTCTGATAAACGAGCGAGAAGAAAGACTAGAAAGAAGATCGGATCTGAGATCGCGATCGCGAAATAAATCCGACGAGAAGAAAAAGAAGAACGGTTAAACGAACGGACGTTCGTTAACCTAGAGGAATCCGGTGATCACGTTCGTTGAGACGAACAGTCCTAAAGAAGAACGAAAACCGATCTAGGGTTTTCGGAAAAGAAACCGAAAAAGAAACGAAAAACCGATCTAGAAAACAGGAACGGTTTAGAAAAGAACCGGAAAGAAAACGAATCGGAAGAGAAGAAAAGAATCGGAACGATTAGAAGAAAACGATCCGAGGAAAAGAGACGCGGGGCAACCTCCGGCGAGGTCTCCGGCGAGGGGCTCCGGCGGCGTGGCGTAGGGCGGCGGCGCGGGCAAGGTGCGGCGGCGGCGCTAGGGCACAAGGGCGGCGGCGGCGGCGACTTGGGGCGCGGCGCGGGTGTGGGGTGCGGTGGAGGGCTTGGGGCTTGGGGGCTTGGGGTTTGATTTGATGATTTTAGAGGGGGGGGGGGTGTTGGGGTATTTATATTGGGGAGGGGAGGAGAAAACTTGGGGTAGGGGACAAGAAATAGAGTAGGAATAGGAAAATGAAACAAAGGAAAGGGGAGGGGCTAACCGGCCAGAGTCCTTTTAGGACTCGGCTTGAGCGAGGGGAGGCGGCGGCCTGGCGCTCCTGCGCCTGGCGCCTGGCGCACGGGAGGCTGGGGGGTGGCTGGCTGGGCCTTGGCCCGGCTGGCCTGCTGGATTTTTTTTAAACGGTTTCGCGCGCAGAAAAACACAGAAAAGAAAATCTAAACGGGCTCCAAAATTTCTAAAGTAAATTTTCCCCGACTCCTAAAAATAAGTCGAACAAAATGAACTTTTCTCCAGGCCTAAAATGCAATTTTTGAAAACGCGCATTTTCCCTATCCAAATAAAATGCGAATAAAACTCTGGAAAACCAAAACTTGATCTATTTATTAAACCTTCATATTTCCTCAATTTTGGGAAAGTCATATTATTCCCTCTCTCATTTTTTTGATATCGGAAAAATAATTGAAGATGAAATAAATAAATCAAATGATCCTCTTTTCAAATTCAAGAAGACTCTCAAATATGAAAATAACGAAATCTCCAACTCTCTCCGAAGGTCCTTGAGTTGCGTGAAATTTCTAGGATCAACCAAAATGCAAGAAAATATGATATGCATGATGATCTAGTGTATAACATTCCAAATTGAAAATTTGGGATGTTATACGAGTGTGTCGTGATTGTATAACTGAAATAGTTCTGAATACTCAACGGACAGAGCTTTCTCATGGAAGTAATGCTCCCCCTTGACATTCACCATGAGGGACTCTCAATTGGAAATCTTGGTAATGTTCATGTACCACTGATGCAATTCATACATTCTCGTTGGGAGGTTCTTGACCTCCTCGGGCTTGACCAAAGGTTGGCCCCAGACATATTTCCATTTTATTCCCTCCTCTCTAAGAGGAGACATGGACTCGATCTCGAGCAGTTGTCCAACACTGATATCGAGAATTTTAGCCTGCCTTATATGCTCCTCGGTTATTACCAGATTGTTCAGCTGGGGAACGGTTTTCCCATAATAATATAGGGCGCGCATACTCTCATGTGATGTTTGGCACAACAAGCGGGGGGGGGGGGGGGGGGGGTCGATTGCGCCGCCTGTTCTCCCAGCTGGGCAACGGTTTTCCCGTATTTTTTGCCAGCTGCTTGTTGTCTCGAGCTCGAGCTCGCTTCCTTCTATAGTCGTGCTCGATGTGCCTTCCTGATTTGGCTCTCATAGTCTGAGTCAACAGGCTTGGGAGCTGGTGGTCTAGCCATACGAATGAAGTGGTCAATCTTTTCCTCAGGCACTTTCTCCCTTGGCGGCGGTGCCGGTTTCGGTCCAAAATGGGCGTCCACTTGGGCCTTAACTATGGCTTTGTTTTGCTCCTCGGTCATGTCGTAAGGCCTCTGAGGAAGAGGAGCGAGGCTTGGACCATATTTATATCGCTTGCCTTCGTCTATACCTCCTGTACTACCTCGACTTGTACCGCTATGTACCATAGTTGCAGCGTGTCTCTTCTGCGATTGCTGAGGCGGCGGAGACAGCTGACGTGGCTGGGTTGGAGCAGGAGTCTGCTCACGCATTGGTGGACTTGGAGGAGCGACAGTCTGCTGACACAGTGGCGGACTTCGAGGAGGAGTCAGCTCACGCGTTCGTGGACTTGAAGGAACGGGAGTCTGCTGACACGGTGGCGGACTTCAAGGAGGAGTCGGCTCACGCGTTCGTGGACTTGGAGGAGCGGGAGTCTACTGACTCAGTGGTGGACTTGGAGGAGGAGTCTGCTGACTCGGTGGCGCACTTCGAGGAGGAGTCGGCTGACGCGGTGTCGGTGGCCTTCGAAAGATGATGCAATCCTTTCTCCATAGGATGATACGATGTATGGCCTCTCCCAGTGTGTGATCATCGTCACCTCCAGGAATGTCAAGCTCTAGCCCCGAATATTGGTCCACCACCTCATCAACCAAGACACGAGCATAGCCCGCTGGAATCGGGGTGCAATGGAAGGTTGCTTCGGGGGTATTTGTAAAAGCAACGACGTCCGCCACCTTCATGGATATGTTCTTCATTTTGAAGTGTAGCTCATAGTTAGTGTTCTCTATGATGTCATCCACAGGGTATGTATCCAGCAGTGCGTTGCCCGGGGCGGAACCAACGCTGCTTCTCGGGATGGATGGGACGGTGCTATCCAATGCTGGATCATCCGCTTGCTGCTGCCGCTGTTGAGACCCCCTTTCTTGGCTAAGTGAGTCGATCTGCTGCTGCTGCCGTTGGAATTTGAGTGCCAAGTCCGCGTGCCTTTCTTCTAGGCCTTGAAGGCGTTCTGCTTCCTGCTTCCTCTGCTCCTCCTCCAGCTTCCTCTTCTTCTCCTCCTCCATCTTCTTTCTTGCACGACACCTGTAGTCGTCGTTCCATTCTGAAAAGCCCTCATACCAGGGAATAACGCCCTTGCCTCGTGTTCTTCCCGGGTGTTCAGGATTTCCCAGGGCGCGCGTAAGCTCGTCGTTCTCTCTGTTGGGCGTGAACACCCCCTTTCGAGCATCTTCTATTGCGTCAAGTAACTTTTGTTCGGCTCCTTTTAGACTTGCCTTCTTCGAAACCATGCCTGTATCCGGGTCCAACGCCCCCATGCGCATAGAACCAAGTTCTGCACCTGGGGGGGGGGGGCAGCTCCTAGTAACCGGAGTGACCTCTGCATCCTCCATCTCTTGCTCAGACTTATCCCACTTAGGCATTGCCACCGCGTAGCCACCTGGCCCCAGCCTATGGAACTGCGTCTTTTTTGCGGCATTGGCCTTGTTTTTTCTCGACCGTTCCTTAGATAATTCTGATTGCTTAAATTTCACGAAAGCGGGCCAGTGTTCTCTTTGCTTCTCCAGTGTTCCTGTGAATTCAGGAGTCTTCCTTTCTGCAGCAAAGTAGTTGGCCCATATAGTTTTCTTGTGGGTGTTGAATGCAATTGCCATCTTCTTAAGAGCAGCGTCCTTGACTTTTTGAAAATCTGCATCAGTGAAATAATCTGGTAGGGTGAAATGTTCCATCAGAGATTCCCAAAGCTTTTCTTTTGCTCTGTCGTCGACCCAAGTAACATCTGGATGTTTAGTTTTTGGCTCTTTCCATTCTTGAATGGAGATCGGGAGTTGGTCCTTCACAAGAACTCCGCACTGACGAACGAACTTGTTCGCAATGTTCTTAGGTGTGAGGGGTTCGCCACTAGCTTTGATGGAATCGATGTTGTACTTTACACCCTCCTTCAACTTTTTGCTTGGGCCTTGCTTTGTCCTGCTGTCTGTAGAAGCAGATTTGCTCGATATGGAGGGCTGAAAGAAGAAAGATCGATTCGTTAATATATCTTCAAATAAAAAAACATGTGATGATCACCAAATGCCTGCTTATATAAATATACCTCGCCGGTAGTCTTTGTTATTTGAAGATCAACATTGTCTGCATCATCATAATCATAGTTCCTGACTTCATCAGCTCGGTCATCCTGATCGAATATCTTATCATCACCCTCCCCGGTATTGTTCAGATATTGGGAGCCGTCATCTGCTTCATTCAGATCATCTGGCTGCGTATGATCTCGAACAGGGCCTCTTCTCCCTCTCTGCTGGTATTGTCTGCCATAGCTTTTATTTAACTCATCCAGAAGAAATAAAAACCAATTTAGTATTCAAATTACAATGCATGGATGCAATCAATAAGGAAAAAGTGAATCATATAGTACATCATATGCATCGTCTTGAATAATATATAATCTCGAATACGTCGTCTCGAATAATATATAATCTCGAATACATCATCTTGAATAATATATAATCTTGAATACATTGTCTCGAATAATCACTTGCTAGGTAGCTAATAAAGATCAAATACTATAGAAGAATCTAGGCCACTCGCGGTTCCTGGTGCGCGGGCGATGGACACCCAAAGAGAAGGAACCATCACGGGATCATATCTTCGGTCATCTGCCCAAAGAACCTGCCAGGTGTTGGAGAACCTGACGTCCATAGCAGCCATGTAGCGATGGACGTGCTCGTCCTCCTCCCTGACATGGCGACGCACCACCTCCGGTGGGGCCGGCTCCCTCTGCACCGAATGTGGCCCACGCGAATGCCACCAAAGAAGAACATGGTCGATGACGGGACCCGAGGCCGGGTTCCTCACCAAGCGACACGCCCCTACAGGTAGCACCTCCCAGTGCCAGCTCGACGGAGCCTAGTCCCGGACATGGGTCAGCCGGACGTCGTCGCGAACGGGTCGACGGCGAGGATGCGGGCCGGGCATCGTCGAGAACAAATACTATATGCCCGCAAAAAGTAACATTTTTTAAATGATTGAATTGTGATAACTAAAATTCTATATGCAAATTCTAAATTTTTCTATAACTAAAATTATAAGAAACTAAAAAAACATCGATCATCGTCTAACAATTTGACATTAATCTAATTCATCTAGCTAAAACTAATTCTAAAATTTCTATATAACTAACATTTATATAACATTTCTAGATAACTAACATTTCTAATATTTCTATAACCAAAAAACAGAAAAATTTCTTACATTTCTATAACTAAAAAACAGAAAATTTATATAACTAAAAAACAATGTGTGTGTGTGGACATGTATAGCGGCCGGGGCAGGAGCTCACTTGCGAGGCGAGGTGACGGGGGGCGGCGGGGCAGGGCGCAGCGACGGGGATGACGGCGGGGACGGGGACGGGCGGGGCTGGGGACGGGGACGGGCGGGGACGACGTGTCGGGGTGCGGCGACGGGGACGACGGGGACGGGGACGGCCGGGGCGGCGACGGCGACGGACGGCGACGGGGACGGCGACGGACGGTGACGGGGGCGGCGACAGGGCAGAGGAGAAGAAACAGAGGGAGAGATGAGAAACTGATTTTTTGATGTGTTTTCTTATAAAGAACCCACCTTTAGTACCGGTTGGAGCCACCAACCGGTACTAAAGTTCTCTTTTGGCCAGGCGAAGTGGCGGGAAGCGCACCCCCTTTAGTACCGGGTGGTAGCTACAACCGGTACTAAAGACTCCGCCTTTAGTACCGGTTGGTGCCATGACCCGGTACTAAAGGGGGTGCGCTGGCGCAGGTGCGGTGCGGCAAGTTTAGTCCCACCTCGCTAGTCGAGGGGCGTCCGCACTGGTTTATAAGCCCCAGTGCGGCAGCTCCCTCGAGCTCCTCTCCAAAGCAGGCCTACTGGGCCTATCTGTTCTATGCTGCCTGATGACCCACAAGTATAGGGGATCTATCGTAGTCCTTTCGATAAGTAAGAGTGTCGAACCCAACGAGGAGCAGAAGGAAATGATAAGCGGTTTCCAGCAAGGTATTCTCTGCAAGTACTGAAATAAGTGGTAACAGATAGTTTTGTGATAGGATAATTTGTAACAAGCAACAAGAAACAAAAGTAAATAAAGTGCGGCAAGGTGGCCCAATCCTTTTTGTAGCAAAGGAGAAGCCTGGACAAACTCTTATATAGAGAAAAGCGCTCCTGAGGACACATGGGAATATCATCAAGCTAGGTTTCATCACGTTCATATGATTCGCGTTCGGTACTTTGATAATCTGGTATGTGCAGTACAAAAAAATACACTTCCGTGATGATACGTGTTTGTCATAGCAGGTCGCATTTTCTGTCATGCATGTACATCCATGACGATTTTATGACAGAATCAAGATAGTCATACCTGTGCTGTCGTAGAAGTGTTCCATGACATTACCAAATTATCATCACGGAAGTGTCCACTTCCATGACGATAAATCGCGCGTCACAGAAGTGCTTTCGTCAAGGGTGACCAACACATGGCATCCACCGTAACGGAACGCTGTTAAGCTATCGGGTCATGTTTTGGATCCGATAACCCGTTAACAGCCCCGACCAATGGGGATTTCCCACGTGTAAAATCATCATTGGCTGGAGGAAACACGTGTCGGCTCATCGTTGGGACAGATGTCATCCACTCATTGGACAGAAGGCGCCTATGATACGTCGACACGTGGCACGACCCAACAGAGGCCCATTCCTATGAAAAGGCCGGCCCGTTTGACTTGGTCCAAAGGTGGCAGGCCGGCCCATGTAAAGCCTGTTAACGGCCTGTTTGCATATAGCCCATTTACATCCCGCTAACCCAAGGCCCGTTACGCCCTATCCGAATTAGGCCCAGTAGCATCATCTGGGCCACCCAATATGATTCCAACCCGTTTTCACTTCTGGCCCATGTATGGGCCATGACGTCTTTCGGCCCATATGAGGCCCTGTGTAACTCTTGGCCTATTAACGGTCTGTGGTGAAACTGGCCCGTAATGAACAGTGTATCACTTTACACCCATTAATGGCCCGTGGTGAAAATGGCCCGTAATGAACAGTGTATCACTTTATACCCATTAACAGCCCGTTATTCCGTTGGGCCGTTTCCAACCCATGTTATCTTCCGGCCTTCTCAGAGCCCATTTATTCTTGGGCTCATTTCCAGCATTCGTTTATTTACGGCCCGTTACTGTCATTTTCTTCTTGTGGGCCAAATTCAGCCCGTGGTTACAGTCGGCCCGTTTGTGGTCCATTAATACGTTGGCCGTTTTCATAGCGTCATCAAATACGGCCTATTAACGATGGCCCGTTATGGTCGGCCCATGAACGGACGATTCCAACTCTAGCCTGTTTACGGCCATAATGTGGCCTGTTATTGGCCCATGTTTGGCCAATCGATCATACTGCCCGTATAAGGCCCATTGATGATACGGCCCGTAGAAGGCCCATTGTTTCTACGGCCCGTAGAATGCCCACTGTTTCTATGGCCCGTAGAAGGCCCACTGTTTCTACGGCCCATAGGTGGCCCAGTGTCACTACAGTAAATATTAGCCCATGGTTATTGTGGCCTAGTTTTAAAAAATAGGTTATTGCAGCCACTAGCAAACCGCGGAAAAAGAACTGCAATGACTACAAGCAAACAAATAAACAAGACAACAAGGAAATAAATAAGCAAGCAACTTACGCTAGGCTATCACGGCTATCACACATATTACACCCACTGGGCATCAAAGTTCGCCACCAGTGCAAATAAATGCGCCGACAAAAGAATATACAAAACTGAGAGCACTTCAGAAGGCACTAGGCCTAGCCAGGTCGGGCCCCCCAAACAGCTGAAGAAGCTGAGTAGACCTCAGTTGTGTCAACGATAGATGCATCAACACTAGATTTAAGGCATGATGATTTGAAATTGGTAGTAGTTGCAAACAGCATTGGAGGAAATGATGCCTATCCAAATCTATACTAGAACAAAGTTTGAAGGCTTGAGAAGGATGAACTTACATTACATGTTAACACGGGCTGGACAAAGCCCTTCTCCATGTTGATGGAAGGATAATTCAATAAATTACCCAAAGAAAATTCTTTATAAGCGTTGCCATTATTCTACATTTTGCAAAGAGTAAATATAGATCAAATAATATTGGAAGAAACAGAGGATAATGAAGCTCAGGTGCAGACTGATGATACATAATCAAATAGCAATTAATTAAGTACAGCATTACAAGGCAAAAGGGAGAGAGGTACTTACAAGAGCAATGCAGAGCCCATTATTGTTTTGAGATCGTATGATCCTTTGAGCAAGGAGATTCATCTGAAATTAGTTTTCATACAAGAGAGAAGGTAAGGCACAAGCAGAAATTTAGGAGTTCAAATTTTGAATTGATATCATAGAGAGTACCTGACACTGGGCTCCCAGCAGTTCTAATAGGGGTTTGGCCACTTGAGTAGGGGTAAAGTGTGGTACAATTGGGCCTGTGTTTTCTGTGGCTGTTGATCTATCTGATTTAACAGGTATCACTACCTTTTCCAAATACCTAGTTCGTACTCCTTGAGGATCTGCACTCACCCTCTTCCTTTTGGACATCTATTACGAAAGAACAACATTTGACTGGAAAAACATAGTGTGACGACACATGGAATAGGTACAGAAAATGGATAGGTATGGCATATACTCATATAAGATGCTTAAACCAAGCAGACGGTGTAACAAAGTAGAAGTAATGCAAGAGGTCAGATGCAAAATATGTGCGACCAATACAACTTTGCAAAGTTAGAGCAAGCACCTTGATGGGTGAATAAGATAGGCCATCCTCCACCATGCCAAGTTTGTTAGCCAGTGGATCGTTCCGCAATATTCCTCTCGTGCGCCCATTCTCATATTCATTTTGATAATGTTCAATATTTGACATGCATGAAAACATAAAAACAAGTGAGATTTTCTTTGTAATGCAGAAGTGATTCTAATCCAATACTGCCTCCCTGTAAACCCCTTTGTGATATCTCTGCAATTCTTTTAAAAGATGCCATGCATGCTATAATTTGTTGTGTGCATTAATATAATGTGGCCTACTACTCAAAATAAGAGAGCTCCAGAAGTGATGACACTTCGCAGATGATAGCTTCAACATATAGTAAAGAAGAACAAGTCGACTTGACCTGACAGATTCAAAATATACTAAGGGAGAACAACTCGACCTGACCAGTCGACCGCAAGAGAAGAGTATCATCTTAAAGAAGAGCAGAAGAGCAAGCAGATTGAAGATATTACAAGTCTTTCAATACAATGTCGGTTAGCCACCCATGATGAACCAGAGCGCACAGAGAAATACTATTCTTTCCGGTCTCTCCATATGTGGCTCACATGCATTTCGAAACTAAAGTAGGAACATTTAGCTAACCAATTACACATCTCTCAGTTTTACTAATATCAGCAATAATATCAGATATGAATTTGTACAACTAAGCTTGTTTAGCTCGATGGGTGGAGCAGTGCTATTATGACACGAACCACGTAGGCTGATTGTGGTCATCATAAAATGGGGAAAACATAAGCATGATGAGTACAGTGTTGACCGTGGCAGTGGGATGGCAGATCTGAAGCTGCAAACCGCGCAAAGGGTAGTTAGCAACCGATGTTTGCTTTGAAATAACAACTAAGATTTGGTATGGACAAGAAAGTACGGTCAACAAGTGACAAAGAAATGCAATTATGATGTCTCTCTATATGTCGCGACATGCATTTGGAAACTCAAGTGGGACCTTTAGCTAACCAATTAAATGTGTTGGTTAACTAATATCAGTATCATATCACAATCATATTTGAACAACTAAGCTTTCGAATTATGAGTGCTGTGTTGTTTAGCTTGAAGGGTGGAGTAATGCTAGTACGACAGAAAGCACCTACGCAGATCATAGTAGAGTAGATAAAAGGGAAAAACCCTAAGCATCAAGAGAAAAATCAGGAAAGTGGAACTAGCTGGACCAGTGGGTGGCGCACATGCTTTTTGAAATGAGTATAGGAACATTAGGTGACCAATTAAACATTCTCTGTTTTAGTGATATGAACATCATATCAGATTCGTATTTCAACACGTAAGCTTTGGGTTGAGGTCTTGAGGAGCAATGCTAGCACGACACGAAGCACCTACGATGATGGTAGTGAATATAAAGGGGGGAAACCATAAGCTTTACGAGTATAGTGCCCGTGCCATGGCGGATCTGAAGGTGCAAACTGGACAAAGCTACTTCGCAACCAATGTTTGCTTTCAACTAGCCACTACGATTTGGTATGGACAAGAAAAGTACAGTAAACAAATTACGATCCATTTTCCAGGTGAGATCAATAACTTAAGCACATATGGAAGAGTACCACCTCTCTTGTGACGTCGTGTAGGCCTATGCTGATACGTTGAGGGTGCTGTGGGTGCGATGGCTATCGGCGGAGGGGAAGAAGACTTTAGACGACACACGGCCGGGTCGGGGGATATATCCTGTTGCCGTGGATGAGGCAGTCGTAGGAGCGACAACAGCAAGGTGGACGACGGCGCCGATGAAGCGAGAGGAGGCGATGAAAGGATCCTGGTCCAGCGCCGTGGATGAGAGACGTCCATCTCTTGCAGTGGACAATGGGGTAGGGGTAGCGGCTCCGGCAAGGTGGAGGATGGGGTGGCGGACGGAGGAGGCTGGCCGCAGTGCGGAGGTTGTCGTGCCGCCGACGGTGTATGAATGGGGAAATGGGGGGGGGAGGGGGGATCTCAAACTTTGGGACGCGCTTCTCTGAAATGGGGGAAAGTTACGAACTTATCCCCCATTTAAAATTTCAGACATCGCGTCGGTTGGGGATAGGACGGTAATCTCGCATCTCCCAAATATTTGCCGGTAACTATTTTGGGCGAGGAGAGGGTGTTTTGCCGCCCAAGGTTGGCGCCCACCGTGTATGAACGGGGCTGACAGGTAGGGCGGTTGTGTCACGTCTGATGGAAGTTACACATCTGCCCCTATTTAAAATATTAGCTACATCGATTTCGGACGAGGAGAGTTTGTTTTGCCACCCACCGTGTATGAATGGGGAAATGGAGGAAGAGACACATGTTTTTCGGATGAGCTTGAATCGAATGTGTTTTGCCGCCCACGTTTGGCGCCCACCGTGTCTGAATGGGCTTAGAGGCCGTCGTGTCACGTCTGATTGAAGTTACTAGTCTACCCCTATCAACAGCAGTGTAAATCTGGTCGATAAGGATGTCAAGTGTCAGGGGTAGACAGTAATTTCCATCTCTCAAACACTTGCTTCGGGCAGCCCACAAATTATAGTGGGTGTTTAGCCGCTTCGTTCAAAACTTGGGATAATTAGCATTCACATTTGCCCTGGGACCTGGCAAACTAAATTCAAATCCAATTTGTATTCGATTACGAATATCCATAGATAATTATACGTTTTGTTATTTATTTCTTCAAAACCACAACAAAGATTTATTCCACCTTTATATATGATTATGATTCAGAAATGCCGTGATCTTCGAATTCAGTAGGTTGGATACACTCTGAGTCAAACAGTTATTTCATCCAATACAATATGCTCACACAAAAAATAGTTCACCTTATGTCAATCATACAAGTACTAAGGATTACCTCGCCTAAAAAATTCGGATCATTACAAAACATGGACAACATAGGGGGTCTTGCAACATAGTCCATTCAGAGACATGACACAACATGCAAGTACAATAATCTAATGACAATTTCAACTGGTATCTAAACAAAAACTGGGATTACCTTGGGCTTCAGATAGCAGAAACAGCAGGACCTCCTCCATCTTCAAATACAACATTCTTACTTCCTCGAATTCTTGGGTTGCTTTCATAATGCGTGCCGCTAATTCCGTAATTTCCAGCCTCAAGATAAAGATTACCTCATTCATGCCAGCCACACCATCTCTTTCTACCTCTATTAGAGCCTCAAGCACTTAATATCTGTGCTCGGACTGCTCTCCGGTGTTGCCTCTGAACTGCTACCATCTAGTAACATGGATGGCGCACTGCTTCCACAAATAGATTCTGGGGTTGTACATTGTGTCCTAGTGTGAACGGCATCCTGAAAGGTTTCCGCTGGACATCAGTAAGAGATAGTTATCGTATGATCCAGGCAGTAAGCTTACATGGTAAACGACGGACGAATTATTGTCGAGCATGGCAAACTATATTTAAATGGTTCGAAGCAGCATCAGCCGAAAAGAAATTAAAATGGTAAGATGGAACTAGGGATGTAAGTGGCAAATAAACGACATCCGCCAGTCCCATCTAGTTAGTTTTTGCTACCTCCCTAGTTCAGTTTCCTCAAAAAACAAAAACTCTTTTGAACTATCATACCACTAGTGGACTTTAATCGGGATTAAACGGGACCCAGTTGACATCCCTAGTTGAAATGGAGTGTACAACCACTATATTTAAGTTGCCAAGGCATCTAAGTAGTTGAAATAATATGAGAAAGAACTTAACAGTGTAGCCTCATATAAACTACGAAGACAGTCTTCTGATGAAGTTGAGAGGAAAAGTTAAGGACTCAAATGAAATAGGCATGCATTTCTTTACGATAGTACTGCAGGCACTGCTGACATATTGGCCAACTCAGGTATAGCGTAACAACAAATAAGCATTCGAATCAAGCAATACAACAAAGCAGACAACTGAACTATTTGTAATTCGGTAGGATTACATGTTGAGGGCACAAGCCAAGAAAGCAGCCCACTCGCATTACATTTCACATGTACTAAAACACACTGGCTTACCATATGTTGCTGTGAAGCCTAGCTGTTGTTGCAATGTTCTTTGAAGATATCGTCAGCATCCCGTGGTTGCAAATCTAGTTGTTGTAGTTTATTCTGCACCATCTATTTAGGTAAACTTAATTTTAATCGCATGCACTGGTCCGTATTGATCATCAATGGTTCATCTAAATTAATGAAAGAAGGGTGTGTGCATACACGACAATATATCTGCTTCCCTCTATTTTTATGCTTGTTCGATGTGCCAGCCCCAAAAGAACAAATATTTTGCTTGATGGGGTTGGCAGCTCCATAATTAATAGAAGCATCAAATTAGTCATGCAACTTGGGAAGATCAAGAACACACAACACAAGTAATGAACAGAGGCTCGGAGCAGTGATGTAATAGCTAGCATCAGAAAATGTAGGGTAAAACAAACAAAAAGCAGCGGAACCACATGCTAGTTTGCTGATGTGTAATTAAGCATAGAGATCATTAAGCAGTCTGATGGAACCAACATGTGGCATCAGAACAAAACTAAAGCATATTAACTATATGTGCACTGGTATGTAATTTAGCACATGTAACATGTTCACTGCCAGAAGTATGGCCCTACAGGTGCAAGCAGAATAACGCGTCTCATGAAAAACTGAATGATGCCCTGAAGAAATTCAAAGGTGCGGTGCTTATGCTAGGAAAGTAAATGTAGGCGCCGACCGTTGGATAATAGTACCTGATTCTCGGCGGCGTATGGGTATCGTTGTCATACTTGATAGCTAAGGATCGTCAATGGTGCTCATGTTGCGGTTGAGTTTGGGCCGGCTGTCGCCGTCGCTGAAGCGGCTCCGGTGCTACGGTTGTGGCGCCTGTCTACATACAAGAAAGCTCATCTGTGGTAAGTGAACAGTTGCACGATAAAGAGAAAAACCGAAGGAGTACAAATCAAAATAACCTGACGAGGCTGCGGCGTCGGTAAAGCAGGGCCGGTGGAGTTGAATATGGCGTCCGTGGAGCGGGTCCGATGAAGTGGACGAAGGCTTCGGCGGGCGCGTTGTACAGTGCTTTCGGTGAGGCGGATTTGTTGCGACGGACGAGTGCTTGTATGAAGGGCCAGCGAAGGGGCGGACGAGGGAGTCAGTGAAGGGCCTACGCTATGGTGGACGTGGGCGCCGATTAAGCAGATCCGGTGCGGTGGACCATGATGGCGGTCAAGGAGATCTGGAGCGGTGGACAAGCCAGTCGCTGAAGCGGCTCCGATGAAGTGGTGAGTTGGCAGTTGGGGGTTCCAAGGTGCGGAAGGTAGATCCGGCGGGGTGTGAGGTCCACCGCTGCGGCGGAGGACTAGATTCGGCGGCTTGCCGTGGTTGGGGGGTCGGGGAGGGGAAGAGGAGGGGCTCTGGGGAAGAATGTTGGGGGCAAAGAGGGGAAAACAATGGAGTTACCAAAGCAGCCCTTTTCCATTCATGTGGCAGGGGTAAAACAGGAATATCGCAGGGCTAAACTTTCGGGCGCGTGATATTTCGATGTGAGCGGGAAGTTTGAAAGCTTTTGGCGCCTAAAATTATAAGTATTCTACTCTCGTACGGCCGACTATGATATCATGGCCGACAATTTGTTTGTTTTGCACGCAAAAAAAAGTGCAAGTTTTGAAAATCAATGTCTCCAACTCGAAACTTAGATTGTCCATTCAATTCAAATATGGATCATTGAGCTACTACAAGCAAATACCATCATATGGTCCAATTCAAATGAAATTCCAAATGTGTTTATCCTAAATATGATGACAAAAGAAAAAATGTGTATGTGTATGAATAAAGTGGATGATTTTAAAGTTTGAACATGCCCGTATGTGTATATCTCTAGGTTTGATATATGAATTTGAAATCATGAAATCCCGGCTTAAAAAATGTACCTCCGTTTAAATGAATTACAAAAGCTAATGATGGAGTCGAATTCCAAAATTCCAATCTTAGGTTTGTAATTCTGGTACATCAAGGTATATCACGCATGTTCAAAAGTATCATTATCTCATAGTACAAAGTGTGAAACAAATTGATCAACCATGAGTGCACAATATCTCAATTACGCTAAAGTCCCTCAAATATAGACACCTCACTCTTTATCTGAAGTCAACCCCCCACCACCACCACACACACAGACATAGAGAAGTCCTTCTCTCCCCCAAACACCAACACACGAGCACATTAACACCCCTCTCTCTTGTAAAGTCCGGACCCCAACATAGGTCTCTATCACTTTGTCTCTCGGGCATGCACACATCTCTTCCCTCACTCTCTAGGTCTCCCGCTATCTCTCTTACCCAAGCACACGCACTATGTAGAGTGTATATTTCCCATACACACAAAACGTCGCCCCAAACGTCTATCTCCCTAGTTATGTGGTTCTCGCGCACTCACCTCACACACCACCCCCACTGCAAACAAGCACACTTTGTCTCCTTATGCACCACTGTCCTCTTTCTATCTCTCCCACATGCGGACCCGCCCCAGCTCCTTCCCCGTATACATATATGTCGTGACTCTTTGCATAGCTCCCTAATGTACAATCGTTCTCGATTTCGCACATTGTTCTTTACACCATCTATTCTAGATCTCTCATGAAGTTCCTATCACACACACACAATGACTCGCTTCCCTTGCGTCTCCGTTCATAGGCCAATTTCGGACAACATCAACATTGTCTCCCTATCTATACGCCATTTATGGACACAAATGACCCCTCTCGCCCCCTCTCTTCCTCCCTCCCTCTCTCTCTCTCTCTCTCCATCGCTAGCTCTCTCTTTCTCTCGCTCTCACACCCCTCCCCCCCACACACACTCGATGTCTCTTCCAAATAGTCTTCTCCCCCGCCCGCACCCGTGCTATCTCGCTACTACACATGTCACACCATTCCCCCTTCCCTTATACTAGGTTTACATCATCAGTGGTCTCTCTACTCCACACACACTCTCTCCCTCTCACACACAAACGTGGGCACAAACACACAGACACATACAAACACCCATTTATCTGGATCCTCATCTCTCCTAATGTCCACATGTGTATCTCACACACTCACTCTGTAATTATGTATATGTGTCTCCACGTTACACAAAACAAAGCCCCATGTACATGTCTCTCTCTATCCTCCACACACATAGACACAAAGAATCTGTTATCATTGCCTCAGTCTCTAACATATCACACACACGCACACACACACACACTCTCTCTCTCGCAAACATGCTCAACAAGGGTTTCCCCGTGAATAACTTACCGTCTATTCATCAACAGTCGTGGCAGTACGGCGAACACGAGATGTGAAAAAGAATAAATCTACACGTGCTTAGACCACCTAGTATGACTACTAGGACTAGAGCAAGCCAAAAAGCGCGCCGCCGTCACCCCCTCCTTGTCGGCGACTGGAAAATCTTTGTTTTACACAGTCGAGAAGTCATTGTGCTAAGGCCCCACATGCCGAGGCATTGAATAGAATGTAGATGCTAGTTTACGGAAGCAAGTATCGATAATACGTTTGTATCTCCATACTTATATTTCTTCTCTTATAAAAACCAAGTTGGTGATGACGGTACGTGTGCCATCTTGCAATATAGACCGTCCGATCTATATCCGACGGATGGAAATTAAACTAAAAGATACCCGCACCCCTCTCCACATTTGCAGACAAGGCCTTCCCTCGTTCATCCTTATCTCCAACAAACCTCATTATTGAGCAATTAAGAAAGGAAGCCTCTGGAACAAACTGGCCTGGTGGCCGCTGCCGGCATCGTCAATCCCCATGCCTCCGCTCAGTCCGACCACCAACCACCACCACACCCCACTCCTCTTCACCTTATCTCATATTTCTCGAGATATCATTAGTTTTTACACATGGGATTACTCCCGCAAGGGTTAATCACAGCAAGTGTTTTATAAAAAAATGCATCTTGATGTTCCGTGCAATGCACGGATCTTGCTAGTACTCCTACACAAGAGTAAGTTGGTGATGCAGGTGTGTCTGCCATCCGTCGTTTCTGACCATTAGATCTACATCTAACGATTGTGAGGTTAGTTGTTGCCTTTTCTCACCAACATCCCACTTGTCTACCAATTTTCAGAAAAACCCATAATTAGTATCTGAAAACCAACCACATCCCTCCCTGACCTCACCAAAACAGCCCAAGGAATATATTCTAATTGAAACATAATATATCTCTAGTGACATATGTATATCAATATTAGAGTGTTTTGTACCAAGTTTGTGAATATGTATTATTCTAATTATGATTCGTTGCAACGGACATGAACATTGCTAGTATTTCCAACCATGCATTTCTTTCCTAGTATTCCATAGTTTCGAGTTTTCCATCAAGATATTAGTCACTCATGGTTGATATTTACTTTCAATCATGTACACATATGCACTATGTAACTAGCCTTGCTTATTGGCTTCCAAAGCTTAACTTTCACTCCTACTTACAATATGTAGAGTATTTAACAAAAAACTACCACTTTCAACTAGCCCTAGGAAGAATCTATTGTACAAAAAATAGCAAAAACATACCCAAAATTTCTTAATCCACGCCAAAAACTACCTAGTACTCCTACCGATTAGGTTCGTTTAAACCCATTTATGACAGGGTTGGCCCACACATCCGTGCTGACGAGGCAGCTTAAACCAACACATTTTGTTTGACCGTTGACACGAGGGACCCACATCTGACCTTCTATCATGTTATTCCCCCTCAAATCATTATTTTTCCTGAACATTACTTCAAACAGTACTGATGCGTGTTCGTCAGTGGCGCCGGTGATGAGCGAGTTGGCTGCCGCTCCACTGGACGGGCCGGACGCTGCGCTGGCCTCCGCACGGGTTGGCATGCTGGCCCGAGCATGACTCACGAGCGAGCAAGCCGCCGCGCTGGCTTTCGCTCGAGCCAGATGGCTGGCCTTAGCGCGGCGCGCGCGAGCAAGCCGCCGCGCTGCCATGCCAATCTAGCTAGCAAACCTTGCAGACAAGCAGCTGGACGGAGCTATCTTGGCTAGCTAGCGGCCGCGAGCGCCGGATGGAGCTGGCATCCGGGCTGCCGCAACATGGGCTCCGCACCGCCGGCGGTTTTGACCTCGCCTTCTGCCGGCGGCGGTAGCTGCGTCCCATGGCCGAGGATGACTAGGTGGACGGGCCGGAGGTAGGAGGTCACTCGAGGATTTTTGTTGGTAAGAGCATGTACAATGATTGATAAGGTAGTCTTATCTTAAGTCTGCCACCTATGCAAGTGGTAGTAGTTTCTTGGCATTTTAGTGGTTTCTTGCATTATTAGAGCAAGTACAATAGAGCTAAGTCAGCAGGCTATAAGAAATAAACTAGTATGTTTCTGCTTAGTTGGAGGAAAGAGAAGAGGAGAGAGAAGGTAAGCGGGCTCTTCGTGAAGAGCCAGCTCTAGCACGTGCTCCTAGGCACTTTGTGAGAATGAGAAGTGAGCCACATAATAAAAAAGTGGTACACTCTTTTGATCTATTATTGTACATGTTGGCTATAAGATGGGCTATAGATGACATGGCACTGGCTTATAGCCAGCAGCTGGCTATACTATTAACCATGCTCTTAGGGGTTTCTTGTAAGGAACAATGTACGTACTACTAGCGACAAAAGGCGATTCTAGGTTGTGTTGTACTCCAACGAGTACTACTAGTGGTCGCGGGAGTGTATACCACGTTTTGTGGGTTCGATCCCGGCCGAATGCACGACGGCCTTTTTTTAAATAGTACTACTACACTTCGCTGCGAGCCAATATTTTACACGGGTAGTTTGAGTTTTGAAGTCAAACGGACATGCGGCCCTACAATCTGGGTGCACTGGACAGCCTAGCCACGTGAATAGGTTTTCCTTCCCAGCATCCTGTGGCTCGCGTGCTCACCCTAGCCGCACCTCGCTTGCAGCTTCCTCATCAGCTAGTAGCATATTTAAACCCCGAGGAGCCGGAAAAGCCTGGCGGGGCATTGGGAACTATGCAATATGGCTCTTTACGTAAACTACTCTAGTACTACTCTATAGCTTGTGGCATTGCATGCATGGACTTCACTCCATTATCGACTCTACTATAAAAGAAATTCCTCTTGACGTGTTTTTTTTGAAACGGAGGCAAAAGCTTTGCTTCATCTCATTCATAAAGAAGGAACTACTATCAAAGTTCGACGAGATCCATTACATCTCCACAAATGGAAGCGAAAAGCCTAGTCTCGCTATATCAAATAACTCAAATATTCTGCCCCCCCCCAGTAACCATCGCTGATAATTAGGCTGCTAGTGTGTGCGTGAGAGGAGCGGCTGAGTAGGCTAGCTACGTGAGAGGAGCGGCTGAATAGAGCACCGAGAGTACCCACTAGGCCACTATGCAGGTGTACTTCCCCTGCATTGATAGTACATCGATGGTTCTAGAGAACACTAGTACCCTCCACTTCCAACTATAGCTCCTTGGCCCTGAGGTTCAAGAGTTCAAAACTGGTGCACTATACTAGACTAGACTAGAAATACTGTACATCGCACTACTAGTTGAGAAAAGTAGTACTAGTACTGCTACAGTACGAGTACGTACTCCTCCGTCACATAATGTAAGACGTTTTTTGACACTAGTTGGCGTGTAAAAAAAGGCAAAAACATACCCAAAATTTCTTAATCCACGCCAAAAACTACTACCTAGTGCCAAAAATTTCTTACTGGTGCTATTATTTACAGTATAATGCAATCCCATAACGTTCCATAATGCTAGTACTCCCTCTGTCCAGGTGCATAAGGCACCTAAGAGAATTTAGGATTTTCAAGTATATTAGTTGCCCTTCATTAGTTAGCACTAATGACTCGTATGCCTACCCCAATGCACTTAGCGTTTTCAGCTTCACATTTATCTCTCTTCCATATGTAAACCAATCTGCCGCCTCTACCATTTACTTTTTCTTTGCATGCATTCAAGCTGGGCCTAAAGAATTGTGTGAAACAATCCGTTAGCCTATGCATGGTTAGTCCTACCATCATTACACTTAATGCGGGATTAACTAGAGGGAAAGAAAAACATGATGAGCGTCCAATCAACATATGCCTAGTTCACGGTGCCATTTTCTTAGGTGCCCTATGCACCTGGACAGAGGGAGTACTAGTAGTAAATAATAGCCTCACCCCTTCGCTGAGGAACGATCTACAGTTGGAAGGGACGAGGCCCTGCGGTTACTACGCTCTTATCTCCTCCTCGCCAGTTCCCCTCCCCTCGAAGAGAAGGCAGTTCGTCGCTGCTCCCATGGATTCGCCAGGCGGTTCTCCTCCTCGTCGGTCCTGGGAGACCTTGGACGACGATCCTGTGGGAGAAATCACACGCCGCTCTGACGTCCTCACCGCCGCAAGACTCGATGCTTCCTGCACCAACTTTTTCAAGATGCTGCTTAAACAGGCCATGCTTGTTGGTCTTCCATGCGTCCTCGAGGAGAAGGTTCTTCTATGGGACAATCCTTCGAACAGTCCACCGCTCCCTGGCCATGGTTGCACGTTGACTCCGCTAGAGTTGCCGACGTTGAGAGGTAGTCGGATTTTGTTCGATGGGAAGGTCAGTAATGGAGTTTGATCATGTAGTACTTAGTTATTCCATTTCCATCCCGTAATTTCTCCGCTACCCACCGTCTTATATATAGGTCTGGGTCGGTGCCAACGAAGATTGGCTTGCATACCTCCGGCTGGATACCACCTTCATTTTGCACAACATCCACAGCAGTGCGGCCGTTCCGGTAGACCCCTTCTCCACCATTGGGATCGGCCTTCCGGACTGGCTGGGCTTGAATACGTATGATGATGCCTACATGAGATTGAAGAAGATAGCAATTGCGGACCCGCCGACAAAGAGATGCGGCTACGACGATTACTATCTCATCGCGGTGTTCGACATAAGGATTGCCATCAATGCAAGAGGCAGTAACGGCAGAGGCTGGCGCATGTTGGCGGCGGCAGATTTGTACCCCTACATGTTCGAAGACGCTGTGCGCCATGTAGGCCGCATCTTCGCGGTGACAAGCCAGGGGACTTGTTTCATCTGGTTGCCATCCTACGGTACGGGAGATTACAAACGGAATGCACAAACCATCATTTGCATACCTAATGGTACTCCATTATTTTGCAGGGACCAGTCATCCCCCGATCAAAATAAGATCGCCGATCCTGGATGTGCATTTGCATCCGCGATTCGGTCTAACCTGGAACCTTGTAGCTGACTTTGGCATATTGGGATCAACTATCTTAGCAGTCGTTACCCATGGTACCACTGATGTGCAACATGGTCACACAATCTACCTCGATCAGGCCGTCACCATCTACCCAGGTATTCCATTTTTTAACCCTCTCGCCTTCTCTTTCATTGTTGTACTAGTAGTATACTTTGTAGTACTAGTAGGAGTACTTTTTACCTTGGAGGACGCGTATAGCTATCTAGGCCCTTGAAGACTTGAACCCACTAGTTGCCACCATTTTTGTTTTTCCATGTCTTACTATCTCATCCATGTAGCCAAGAGTGGCTATAGATAATAAGCCAGTTATTTTATTTCCTCTATAACGGAGTAGTACTATTTGCTGCATAGTATTACTGACTGCCATATTTGAGCACAACATTATTATGCATGGACCTTGACTATGTATGTCACCATGTGTCCAGATCTGGGATGCCATGTGTACCAGATGAACAGCGCCAAGTTCGACCCCCGTGATGCTACGTGGGTGCCGAGGAACACTCTTGGAGAGTACTCACTTTCATCGAGGACAGCTACCCCATTGTGAAGCGGATGCCACCTTCTGTGCACGACACGGAAGGCCTGCCGTTCATGAAGCATGGTTGTGTCTTCAGTGCGCACCACCGGATGAATGACATGCTGGGACACGCTATCCCTGATTTATGCCGCTTCAGCTTGGATGAGTCTCCATCATGTGGAACCGGACTAGAAGGCTGCGACAATGATTCTCGTTGCCCACCGCTATGCATCGTGCCATCCATGAAGAACACCTGGGACTAGAAGCTGGAGGAGGACATGTAGCCCATCTATAACATGTAAGTGGAGTACGGTAATTGTGAACGGTAGCGCTGTGAATATATGTAGACTAGTCATGCACAAATTTATCACATGTATTGGAGATGAACTTATGTGGCATACTGGCATTTGTCCTTTAGAATTTATTACTAGTAAATGTGCTATGTGTACATGCAACTTGTGTGGTTGTTGCACGGGCTCCAACATGCTCTTTGAGAAAAAAAGGTGGCATAGCTTTGGATATACGTGACATGGCGGCATCATACAGTAGCATCGTTCGCTATAGTTGTAGTACACTCCTAGTAGGACGACAACTCCTATAAAACCTTGCGCTTGGCTCTTTGCCTCTTCGGGAGGTTCAACAGTTCGTACTCGTGTAAACCTTGCACTTGGCTCTTTGCCTCTTCGGAAGGTCCAACAATGATGATAGTACAGTACAATATGCTTCTGGCAATCTGACATCGATTGAACTGCTGCACGTCCACCGTGAGGGTGAGGACAAGGGCGAGGGAGAGGGGGAGGGAGAGGGAGAGGGAGAGGGCGCTGTAGTCAAAACCCTCTCCTCGTCCTGCGAACCACCGCGCGCGTGGGTGAGGGAGAGGCGTATTAAGCAAGCTTCTCCTCGTTCGGCGAGTTGACGGGACACATCAAAGCAGTACTAGTACTAGTAGTAGTAGTCCATACTGCATCCTTTCCGATTAATATGGCTTAATTTTAAACGAGAAAACACACTGGCGGTCAACATATGTAACAATACTCTCTTTACGGTCACTATATATAGTTTTGCGGCGATTATACGATCACTAGCTCATCGTAGAGCACCGTATTGCACCCTACTGACCGGCCACATAGTCGACGTGGCACTTTGTTGACTGGTTAAATTGCACCTGGTTTTTGGGTCCCACCTGTCAGTTGGCAGAGCAAAGAAATCAGTTAAACAAAACTTTACGCAGGCGCGACACGAGTCCAACCCTTGCGCGCGAACCGCCCTGGTTGTGTATGTGAGTGCATGCATGTGTCCTCCCTCGGTCTTCCAACAAAGAGTGTACATCGGCTATAAAACAAAGAGTGTAGTACATGATGTACATCTACACTTCCAATGCATTTAGCCTTTAATCTAAATTGATATTGATTGACTAATGCACCAACTTGTGCTGTAGGTATAGCCTACATGTCTATCCTTAATTACAGCATGCAACGGCCTTCATTTAATCTTCTTATCTCAATGGTCGCATGCACACATAAGTCTGCTACTTTTGGGCGTTAATTATGCCCTGGTCAATGTGTAAATCTCTAAATGTACAGTCTTTCACGGACGTAGGGAGTAGGTTGAGCACTTGAGCGTGAGCGTGTGTGTTGCGTCGTGTGATGTGTTGTAACACCCACGATGCGGCTATATCTCCCACGTGTCGGAGCATGACTTAGAGGCATAACCGCATTGTAGGCATGTCGCAAGAGGGGTAATCTTTACACATCCCATGTACTGAATAAGAAAGGGATACAGAGTTGGCTTACAATCGCCACTTCACACAATACATAAATATAGCATTACATCATCCAGATACAATCAAGGTCCGACTACGCAACCAAAATAAAGACAACCCCAGATGCATAGGTCCCCGATTACCCCAACTGGGCTCCACTAGTGATCAACTGGAAACGAAACAACACAACGAACACGATCTTCATCGAGCTCCCACTTGAGATTGGTTGCGTCATCTGCACTGGTATCATCGGCACCTACAACTGGTTTTGGAAGTAATCTGTGAGTCACGGGGACTCAGCAATCTCACACCCTCGCGATCAAGACTATTTAAGCTCATGGGTAGGAAAGGGGTAATGAGGTGGAGCTGCAGCAAGCAGTAGCATATATGGTGGCTAACATACGCAAATGAGAGTGAGAAGAGAAGCAAAGCACGGTCGTGAACTATAAGTGATCAAGAAGTGATCCTGAAACTACTTACATTCAAGCATAACACAAGAACCGTGTTCACTTCCCGGACTCCGCCGAGAAGAGACCATCACGGCTACACACGCGGTTGATGCATTTTAATTAAGTTAAGTGTCAAGTTTTCTACAACCGGATATTAACAAATTCCCATCTAGCCATAACCGCGGGCACGGCTTTCGAAAGTTCAAAACCCTGCAGCGATGTCCCAACTTAGCCCATCACAAGCTCTCACGGTCAACGAAGGATATTCCTTCTCCCAGGAAGACCCGATCAGACTCGAAATCCCGGTTACAAGACATCTCGACAATGGTAAAACAAGACAAGCAAAGCCACCCGAATGTGCCGACAAATCCCGATAGGATCTGCACATATCTCGTTCTCAGGGCACACCAGATTGTCCAAACTTCCGGTAGGCCAATCCAGAGTTGCCCCTGGTGGCCACCGGCGGCTGACAAGTTGGACCAACACTCAGAGGAGCACTGGCCCGGGGGGTTTAAAATAAAGATGACCCTTGAGTCTGCAGAACCCAAGGGAAAAAGGCTTAGGTGGCAAATGGTAAAACCAAGGTTGGGCCTTGCTAGAGGAGTTTTATTCAAGGCGAACTGTCAAGGGGTTCCCATTATAACCCAACCGCGTAAGGAACGCCAAATCAAGGAACATAACACCGGTATGACGGAAACTAGGGCGGCAAGAGTGGAACAAAACACCAGGCATAAGGCCGAGCCTCCACCCTTTACCAAGTGTATAGATGCATTAATTAAATAAGAGATATTGTGATATCCCAACAATAATCATGTTCCAACAAGGAACAAACTCCATCTTCACCTGCAACTAGCAACACTATAAGAGGGGCTGAGCAAAGCGGTAACATAGCCAAACAATGGTTTGCTAGGAAAGGTGGGTTAGAGGCTTGACATGGCAATATGGGAGGCATGATATAGCAAGTGGTAGGTATCGCGGCATAGCAATAGAGCGAGCAACTATCAAGCAAAGATAGAAGTGATTTCAAGGGTATGGTCATCTTGCCTGAGATCCCGCAAGGAAGAAGAACGAGTCCATGAAAAAGACAAACGGACATAGTCGAACGGATCCTCACAAACATGACGTTATCGGAACTAACCCGAAGAAGTAACACCGGAAAGAAGCAAACAACATACTAAACAACCATCACATAAACATGGCACGATGCACAATCAAGTATGATGCATGTCCATTTTAATGAAGCATGGCTTGGCAAAAATGCACAAGCAATCCAACAAATTAAGTGAAGCTCAATATGCAACTCCATTGCATATTGATGAAACACCACGACAAGTTATTTAGTTCGATCTCGTTTATGTACCCAACAATATTAAATGTTTATTAACATGGCAAGAGGTGAAGCAAATGATAACTACCTATCTAGGCAAGTTTAAATGAGGCCGGAACAACAAACAACAAGTCCAGAAAAATCCTCATGTGCATAATTTTGGTTATGGTACTGTTCTGCCCTAAACACAATTTTAGAGTTGTTAAACATGCAAGAAGAGTGCACCATGTTAAACTAGGCATTTTTCTACCCCATTTACATATAAAGTTTATTAAGTTTGGAGCTACGGTTATTTAGTTATGAATTAAATCATTTTAGCATGCTATATGGACAAAATTACACAAACAACATTTTAAACAATTTAAACATAGATGAAAGTTGAATATTATTAAACTAGACAAAATTCTAGACATTTTACATATAAAGTTTGTTTTAATCCTATGCACGGTTAATTAGTTAGGATATGCATGAAGTGCAAGGGTGTTGGGACGAGCCCCAAGCGGGCGAGTCTGGATCGGGCTGCGGTCAACACGAACGAATCGAGCGAACGGAGGCAGGGGCGTCATCCTCCTCCTCTCGACAGGAAGAAGAGCAGCGACGGCATGGGACTTGGTGGCCGGGTCGATGAAGCAAGCAGCAGGCACGGCGGCACTGAGGATTCCGGCGAGCGAAGCAGAGGGTCGAGGCTCGGTCAACGCGAACGGGATGAGGCGGCTCTGCTCTCGTCTCTGAAGAAAAATCACTGCAGCGGGGCGCGAGGTTCAGAGCTGCAGCGGCGGCAGAGACGAGCGGGTCCAGGGTGGGGCGTCGCCGGCGGGAACCGGCCAGGAACGGGCCAGGGCGGCGAAGGAAGGCGACGGCAGGGTCGAGGAGGATGGATCCGAACCGGCGGCTGCTGGTGCTTAAAGCCCCCTGGACGCCAAAGCGGGCTCCCTGGGAGGTCTCTGCGAGGTCAGAAACGAGATGAGCGACGAAGGAAAAGGAGAAGAATGGAAGGAAGGCGGGGCGGCGCTGTTCCTGGTGGTGGTCGCCGGCAGCGGCGCTGGTCGTCCGGCGAGCAAGCGGTAACGTGGGAGGCACGGTCAGGAGCTCCTCTCCCGAACCAAAATGAGCATGGAGGCGGGCGAGAGCTGTTCCTGAGAAGTAAACGACGAAGATGAGCAAACAGAGGCCGAACAGAAAAGGAGATGTAGGGAGACGAGGAGGAGCAAGGCGACAGGGCCCTGGTCCGGCAGGTAGCCAGGATGCGCCGGACGGGCAATGGCGGCTCTGCTCATGGACGAGCTCTGGCTCGGGGATCACCTGGACGGCGCGGAGGGAGGCGTGGGGCCTGCTGGTTTGAACGGGCATGAAGGGCAAGGGAGACCAGGGCAGTTGGCTGGTGGATCAGGAAGGAGGAGGCTGCGGCTGCGATGTGGTGGTTGGCTCGCTGGGGAAATCGAGGGAGAGTGGTGGATCTGGATCCCGAGGAAGATAGTGGCGGCGGCCGAGAGGGATCGACGGGACATCTCCCTAGATTCTAGGGTTGGTCTGTTTAAATAGCAAGTGGATCTAAAAGCAGACTAATAGAAGCCCTTTGATCTAAAACGGACGGCTGAGAAAAAATAGGTTAGGAAGTCCAATTAAGAAAACGGAGACATTTTCTAGATGTTTGGGGATGATCCGGACCCAACGGTGACAACTGCCCGGGTCGGGTTCGGGGAAGCTTCAGACACGTGCGCGAGGAGGGCCGCGGGCTGACGAGAGAGGTTAGATTGGGCCTGGCGGTAAGTAGTGGATTGTGTAGACAGACTAGGGAGGGAAGAGAGGGAAATCCCGGCAACAGTTTTTGAAGACCGAAAACGTCCGACGATAGACCGACTATAATGCCGCTATAGTTATCCGTTGGGGCATCAAACAGACTCCAAATGCGATGAAACTTGACAGGCGGTCTATCTACACTATAATAAGACCACACGTTAACTTTCATCCCATTCCGAGAACATTTTCCGGCCACTTATAAAATACTATTTCGGACATGCCACGGGCGCGTGCGAGTGTGGTTGGGCTCAGAACGGACAACGGAGAGAACGAGGAGACCGGGACGGATGCAAGTTTTGAAAACATGATGATGCAATGCACATGATGACATGATGAAATGCAACACGCAATCAAATGACAAGGCAACAACAACGAATAACTGGAAGACACCTGGTGCAACGATCTCGGGGCGTCACATGTGTGCCGCATGGGTGCGTGAGTGTTGCGTGCATCCATGTGTACGTGTGAGTGTTGCATGTTGCATGCATGCATGCATGCATGGGGCTTACTCCCTCCATTGACATGTTCAATTTCAAGCTTCCTCTATTCCCTCCATATGGTGATACTCCCTTTGTTCCCAAATAGTACAGAGTAAAAGCCTCCCTCTGTTCCCAAATACAGAGTATTTGTCTTCCTACAAATTTCAAGAAGTGACTAGGTACGGAGCAAAATGAGTGAAGTGAGCGTAGAGGCATAGGGATACTGTAGAAAGGAAGTCCTCGCGATCCATTATTCCCCATCTCGGTCAGAGAGAACTATTCAACTAGTCTTTGGAGTGAAGTGACAATACACGCTGCAGCAGATGGGACACGTAATTAATAAACTGAACCAGTGTGTTGGTGTTACTAAATCAGCCTTACCCAGTACTGCCATCTCTTCTTCTTCCTCCTCTCTTCCCCATCTTCGGCCGCACACCATTTACCCCCGCTCACTGCTCGCCCGCACGCACCATCTTCCTTGGTAGCTCACGCGTACCATATGCCCCCGCTCACTGCTCGGCCACACGAGGAGAAGCTTCTTCGCTCACCCGCCCGAATCCACTTCCCCGCTGGCTCGCAAGCACCGAAAACCCCAATGGCAGAACCGACTGACACGCAGAGCCGCGATTGGAATTCCCTCCCCGATGTTCTCTTGGAGCAGATCTGTAGTCGTATGGACCTACTTAGCACCGTTCGTCTGGCCGCATGCTCGGTGTCTTTGTACCGTCTACTCGTCTGCAACCGGCTGACTCTTTTCAAGACACCATGCTTGCTGATGCCCGATCCTCGCAGGTGCCCAGACACCGACTTGACGATCCTACGAAGGTTGCCGTGGTTCCCCTCGAGATGCTACCACTACCCGTCCACCTGTCCTTCATGCACGGCCACTACTGGGCGGGCATGAAGGCCAACTGGATCGTCCTCATCCACCACACCGGTAGTCCGTGGTGTCTCGTGGATATCTACACCCAGCGAGAGATCACCCTTCCATCGTTGGATACCGCCGCCATCGAGCCTCGCGGCCCGCCGGACACTCCTGCCTACTACGCACGAGACGCGTCAAGCTTTTGGCTTGACCTCTGTTTGCAGAAAGTTGTAATCTGTGAAGTTCCCACACCATCAGAAGACTACATGGATTACAAGCTCATTGCCTTATTCAACATGGGATTAGTCTATCTGGAATCTGGTCGCCATACATGGTTATGGCTCATCATCAATCCTGTTGAGGCAACATTTCTATCTGATGCTATAGTGCACGATGGCATCATTTACGCGGTCGACACACAGATTGGCTGCCTATACTGGAGGAATCTATTGTCGTGTAATTGTTCTATCTCATCTCATTTTACCTTATGAATATGACTGCATGTTCATTTGTTACAAATTTAGAATGCATAGCATGTCTATAACCACATCATTGCTATATGTTCCTCTCATTTCCTAGATTTTTATGATCACACATGTTATTGTTAGAGTTGATATGAGAACAATTGGCATCTAATGATTGTTAGAATACATATTATGAGCATAACATCATGATTGCTCTATGTTACTCTCGTTTACAAGATTTTTATAACAACGCATGTTATTGCTTAGAGTTGATATGAGAACAGTAGTAGTAAGTGCTATGGTAGAATATGAGTAGGCGCTGTCATAGTTGTTTTCCTCTCATTGTTACATGATGTTTGAACCATGACATATTGCTAGAATATGAAAGCCATTGGCTTAATTTTTTTAACTTGGGGTATGATTATGACCATGGCATTGCAATTCTCTATCTATGATATGTGTCACTGTTATAATAATCTTAATTCCACACATACTCTGAACATGATTGTTTATTTTTGTCCTTTTGGTCTCCAATTTGAATTGTTGCACCAGATGCAAATGCGCTGGCCTTCATGATTCCTGGACCTGGAATCATACCAGCCGATGGGTGGTGGTTTATCGTTCGTTCAGCTGACGGCGGTCATTTGATGCTCATTCGCACATACCAAATTGACCAAACCATTACATCAAACCACATGCAGTACAATGCGTGGGGCGTTCATGACATTGATGGCTATGGTTGCTTCATGTTCGAGAAAGATCCCAGCTCCGTTGGGCCAGGCGTATTCAACTGGAGGCGGGTTTACAGCCTCGGCAACCACTCCTTGTTCCTCGGGCTCAATTATCCGATCATCCAACCAATCATCAATCATATCACCGGCGATGATTACTGTGCTATGCAACTTCCATTCGCGAGGGGGGGCTGTGTTTACACATCATACCATGGGTTTCATGAATCACCATATCCAGAGATTCGTCGACACAGCTTGTTGCCAGATAATCTTCAGTGTGTGAAAGGCATCAAGCTTCCATGCGATGGATGGCTTTTACAAACCCGACATGCGGCGATGTGGTTCATGCCAACAGCAAATATGCACAACTTGACTCGTGCTGATATCTAGACTGAGCCATGTATTCTGCTGCTATAGCACGACCCTCTTTTGTTGGATATTATGTACTGTTGTTAGTTTGAAGCACTCCTCTGGTTTGAAGGATAGATACCTTCCTGGGATCAAGTGCATCCTAACTCACCTGCGTAGGATGTACTGATAATGATGATGGAGATGTTGTGCAAAAGCCATATATATATCAGTTAGTTTTCAAGTGCGTACTTGTTAGTTAAACCTATGTATAAATTGTGACACTAAATACGACTAGTAAGTAGTACAGTAACAGTACTAGTATACGTCGGTCAAATTATTCATCATGTACACACATTGAATTGACGTGACAACACGCTGCGGGTGAGGTGACACAAGAATCCCGGCGGCGTGTTCGGGTATTCTGGACTTCAGATTTGGAGTACCACTTATCTGTCGAAATCTTTCATCATTCACTTAAAACAGTCGATTGATCATACATTGAGTACCATATAACTGGAATTACCGATGCAAGTCGAAGAAGGATTGGCCGATGCTGCCGGCTGGCGTCAAGTTCGATCCCATGGATCAGGAGCTGATCGAGCACCTTGAGGCCAAAGTGAGTGCTGACAGCGCGAAATTTCAGTCTCTCATTGATTTGTTCATACCAACCATCGACAGCGAGCACGTCATGTGCTACACCCAACCTGAGAAACTTCCAGGTAAGACACCGATCAGTCGTCTACTTGCACAAACATATTCCTTTGTTTATAGCTCTATTTTTCTTTTTAGACGCAGACCTGGTGAAGCAATTACAATTTGACAGTTAATAAAAAGTGAAACAAGTGACTGCAACATGCCAAAGATGTTATGAAAATGCCAACTAGGTACACTAAAACCTGTATTCCACAATACTGCAGGTATCACACTGAGTGGCCTAAGGAAGCATTTCTTCCAGCGCAATTCCAGGGCGTTCAAAAGGGGCACGTGGACGCATCGCAAGATACAGTCGGAGTGCGGCATGCACGCGATGTGGCACAAGACCGGCAATACCTTGCCGGTGATGGTCAACGGCCGGCAGACGGGCAGCAAAAAAGGTTCTGGTGCTGCACACGAACAAGAACTTCGACCAACAGAGGACCAACTGGGTGATGCACCAGTACCACCTCGGGGACCTGGAGCAAGAGAAGGAGCGGGAGCTGGTCCTCTGCAAGATTTTCTACCAGACGAACACTAGGGCCAGGAGTAAAAAGATTATAAGTTAGTTTGGTATTGGTAGTTGTACTACCTTGTCGTCCGCAAGTTGGTATTGTTGTTAACGATCTTTTGGTATGAACTTGCATTTGCTTCCAACCATCATGCCGAGGGTCGACGTGGATATAAAGCTGAATCATTTGTTTTGAAACGAATTTTCAGGCACCTGATTTTTATTTGATGGGTAGCATAAGCACCCGCCGTTCGAATTCCCAGTTCTCCAATTTTTTCGAAACAAGTGCATGCACTTATTATCATGATAAAAACAATATCCGTGCTGCATCCCAGTTATCAGTCTGTACTTGCAGAATTCTCTCGTTTATTGAGCACATATATTGTTTTTTTAGGTCGAGCAAGTTTCAACTGGGCTGTAGACTGCCCAGGGTTGGTTTTGTTTTTAACAGGATCAGCCCATGACGACAACGGGGCACAAAGATCCAGCAGGTATCTACTCGCCTCTGGCCCGCCAGCGTTAGTTATATTTTGTCTTACAACATCCGCAGGCAGTTTTTTTACTGCATCAAACACAGAGCCCAATTCTATTATCCTCTTGAAACGCATGTCCTACATCCGTTTTCTAATCTCTACCTATAGTTTTACTAGTTCATATACACGTATCATTATATTGAGAACACATAAAATTCCCTTTTCATATTTACATCCTTATTTTTGTTGTTTTTCCCACCCAGCGCTGATTTTTTACCATTGGTTTTCCCTTAAACCAACTCAATTGTCCCACGTCTTATTTGCTTACACAAACAAAACGATTTTTTTGGCAAATCAACAAGTTCTTAAAAAAATGTTTATCATTTCAGGATTACAACAGTTCGGAGTCCACCGAAATATGCAAAATAAGGTTGAACATTTTGACCGTGGTCCTGGGCAGAAAATGGGCTGTAATAAATTACTTAAGAATTAGCAAATGGGCTGCAAATTATAAAAAATAGCAAATGGGCTTTATGTTATCTACCACAGATTTGGAGGTTGACTTGTGGGCCTACTAAGTTCATGCGTACACAAGGTCTCTCAAAAAATAAACTAAGTCAACAATCGAACCTACCAGCGTCAGACCGTTAGATGTCAATCTAACGGCAATCGTGCTTCTTCAGTCTCTGATCTTCCTGCCCCAGCCGCCCAAACCAGCGCCGTCGGAACCGCCTGCTCCCGCCTCCCGTGGCCGGCAGTGCTGCCGGGCAGGCCTCACGGCCCCATCATACTCGCATCCCTGGCATGTCTATCCCTCTACTCACCCACACCTCCTCTTATTTTCCGGCGAGGCAGCCGAACCAGTCAACCCTCGTACTCTCCATCGCGTGGGCAGCCACTGCCGTGCTTCCCCGGCTCCATGTCGTTCCCTTCGTAGGCCTCGCCGTCGTCCACCGCCCTGGTGCTCTCGGCGCAGCATGGTCAACGCTGTCCATCCAATGGCCGTAGTGCTTCTTCAACCTCTGGTCTTCTTGCCCCAGCCGCCCAAAGCAGTGCCAGTCGTGCCGCATGCTCATGCCTCCCGTGGCCAGCTGTACTGCCTAGGAGGCCTCACCGTCCCCATACTACTCCCACTGAGGGAGTCCTGGATTAGGGGGTGTCCGGATAGCCGGACTATACCTTCGGCCGGACTCCTGGACTATGAAGATACAAGATTGAAGACTTCGTCCCGTGTCCGGAAGGGACTTTCCTTGGCGTGGAAGGCAAGCTTGGCTATACGGATATGTAGATCTCCTACCATTGTAACTGACTCTGTGTAACCCTAGTCCTCTCTGGTGTCTATATAAACCGGAGGGTTTTAGTCTGTAGGACAAACAACAATCATACCATAGGCTAGCTTCTAGGGTTTAGCCTCCTTGATCTCGTGGTAGATCTACTCTTGTACTACCCATATCATCAATATTAATCAAGCAAGACGTAGGGTTTTACCTCCATCAAGAGGGCCCGAACCTGGGTAAAACATTGTGTCCCATGCCTCCTGTTACCATCCGCCTAGACGCACAGTTCGGGACCCCCTACCCGAGATCCGCTGGTTTTGACACCGACATTGGTGCTTTCATTAAGAGTTCCTCTGTGTCGTCACCTTTAGGCCCGATGGCTCCTCCGATCATTAATGACGATGCGATCCAGGGTGAGACTTTTCTCCCCGGACAGATCTTCGTATTTGGCGGCTTTGCACTGCGGGCCAATTCGCTTGGCCATCTGGAGCAGATCGAAAGCTACGCCCCTGGCCATCGGGTCAGATTTGGAAGTTTGAACTACACGGTCGACCTCCGCGGAGACTTGATCTTCAACGGGTTCAAGCCGCAGCCGAGCGCGCCGCACTGTCACGATGGGCATGATCTAGTTCTGCCGCCGAACAGTGCCCTGGAGGCGGCACCCGCATCATCTCCGACCCTTAATTCGGAGCCAACTGCGCCAATCGAGGATGGGTGGTTGGACACTGCCTCGGGAGCTGCAATCTCTACGGCGATCGAGCCAAACACCAGCCCTATTCTCTGCGAAGCCCCTGACTCCCAGAAGACGGACTCCTCTCCAGACTCCGAGCCCTCCGCGCCCCTACCGATCGAACCCGATTGGGTGCCGATCATGGAGTTCACCGCCGCAGACATCTTTCAGCACTCGCCCTTTGGCGATATGCTGAATTCACTAAAGCCTCTCTCTTTATCAGGAGAGCCCTGGCCGGACAATGGTCAGCAAGGTTGGGATGCGGATGATGAAGAAATTCAAAGCCCACCCACCACCCACTTCGTAGCCACTGTCGATGATTTAACCGACATGCTCGACTTCGACTCCGAAGACATCGACGGTATGGACGCCGATGCAGGAGACGATCAAGAACCAACGCCTATAGGGCACTGGAAAGCCACCTCATCGTATGATATATACATGGTGGACACCCCAAAAGAAGACAATGGCGATGGAACAGCGGAGGATGACCCCTCCAAGAAGCAGCCTAAGCGCCGGTGAGGGAGTCCTGGATTAGGGGGTGTTCGGGTAGCCGGACTATACCTTCAGCCGGACTCCTAGACTATGAAGATACAAGATTGAAGACTTCATCCCGTGTCCGGATGGGACTTTCCTTGGCATGGAAGGCAAGCTTGGCGATGCGGATATTCAAGATCTCCTACCATTGTAACCGACTCTATGTAACCCTAACCCTATCTGGTGTCTATATAAACCGGAGGGTTGTAGTCCGTAGGCAATCAACTCCATATACAACAATCATACCATAGGCTAGCTTCTAGGGTTTAGCCTCCTTGATCTCGTGGTAGATCTACTCTTGTACTACCCATATCATCAATATTAATCAAGCAGGACGTAGGGTTTTACCTCCATCAAGAGGGCCCGAACCTGGGTAAAACATCGTGTTCCCTGCCTCCTGTTACCATCCGGCCTAGACGCACAGTTCGGGACCCACTACCCGAGATCCGCCGGTTTTGACACCGACATTGGTGCTTTCATTGAGAGTTCCTCTGTGTCGTCGCCTTTAGGCCCGATGGCTCCTTTGATCATCAACAACGATGCGGTCCAGGGTGAGACTTTGCTCCCCGGACAAATCTTCGTCTTCGGCGGCTTTGCTCTGCGGGCCAATTTGCTCAGCCACCTGGAGCAGATCGAAAGCTACGCCCCTGGCCATCAAGTCAGGTTTAGAAGCTTAAACTACACGGCTGACATCCGCGGAGACTTGATCTTCGACAGGCTCGAGCCACGGCCAAGCGCGCCGCACTATCTCGAGGGGCATGATCTAGCTCTGCCCCCGGACAGTGTCCTGGAGGCCGCACACGCATCGGTTCTGAGCCCTAACTCGGAGCCTATTGCGCCAATCGAGGATGAGCGTTTGGACGTCACCTCGGGGGCTGCGATCCTGAAAGCGATCGAGCCGAACGCTAGCCCCGCACTCTGCACGACCCGTGACTTCGAGGATCCGGACTCCTCCCCGGACTCCGAACCCCCCGCGCCCCTGCCAATCGAATCCGGTTGGGCGCTGATAATGGAGTTCACCGCCGCAGACATCTTTCAGCATTCGCCTTTTGGCGACATCCTGAATTCTCTTAAGTCTCTCTCTTTATCAGGAGAGCCCTGGCTGGACTACGGTCAGCGAGGGTGGGATACGGGCGATGAGGAAATTCAAAGCCCACCCACCACCCACTTTGTAGCCACTGTCGACGATCTAACCGACATGCTTGACTTCAGCTCCGAAGACATCGATGGCATGGACGACGATGTAGGAGACGAACAGGAACCAGCACCTGTAGGGCGCTGGAAGGCCACCTCGTCATATGACATATATATGGTGGATACTCCAAAAGATGGAGATGGCGATGGAACAGTGGGGGATGATGCCCCCAAGAAACAGCCAAAGCGCCGGCGTCAGCGGCGCCGCTCTAAATCCCGCCAAAGCAAAAGTGGTGATTCCGGCACGGGAAATAATACTACCCCGGATAGCGCCGAAGAACACCCACCTCAGCAAGATTCGGCACATGAAGATGGAGAAGCCAGCCCTCATGAGAGAGCGGCAGACCGAGAGGTCGAGGATGATAACTATACGCCTCCCTCCGAAGACGAGGCAAGCCTCGATGACGACGAATTCGTCATACCATCAGACCCCGCCGAACAAGAGCGTTTTAAACGCAGGCTTTTAGCCACGGCAAGCAGCCTCAAGAAAAAGTAGCAACAACTTAGAGCTGCCCAAGATTTGCTAGCTGATAGATGGACTGAAGTCCTTGCGGCCGAAGAGTATGAACTCGAACGGCCCTCCAAGAGCTACCCGAAGCGCAGGCCGCTACCCCGATCAGAGGAGGAAGCACCTACATCACCAGCGCATGACATGGCAGACCGGCCACCTCGCGGCCGCGACAGAGAGGCCTCTCGGCTCTCCACCCAAGCCATGCCCCGATGCCGCTCAACTAAGGCACGGGAAAATGCGCCCGACCTGCGAGACATACTGGAGGATAAGGCAAGACGAACAAGATCGATCTACGGATCGCGCAGGCGCCCTATGGCATGTGACAATGATCTTCACTCCGGATACAACAAATCCGGTCGGGCCGAACACAACAGACATAGCTCTTCCGAGCTGCGTCGTGATATAGCCCAGTACAGAGGCGCCGCACACCCGCTATGCTTCACGAATGAAGTAATGTATCATAAAATCCCAGAGGGTTTCAAACCTGTAAACATCGAATCATACGATGGCACAACAGATCCGACGGTATGGATCGAGGATTATCTCCTTCACATCCACATGGCACGCGGCGATGATCTACACGCCATCAAATACCTCCCGCTCAAACTTAAAGGACCGGCCCGGCATTGGCTTAACAGCTTGCCAGCAGACTCAATCAGTTCTTGGGAGGACCTGGAAGCCGCATGCCTCGACAACTTCCAGGGCACTTACGTGCGACCACCGGATGCCGACGACTTAAGCCACATAATTCAGCAGCCAGAGGAATCGGCCAGACAATTCTGGACATGGTTCCTAACAAAGAAAAACCAGATAGTCGACTGTTCGGACGCAGAGGCCCTAGCAGCCTTCAAGCATAACATCCGCGACGAGTGGCTTGCCCGGCACCTGGGACAGGAAAAACCGAAATCCATGGCAGCCCTCACGACACTCATGACCTGCTTTTGCGCGGGAGAAGACAGCTAGCTAGCTCGCAGTAACAACTTATCAAAGAACCCTGGTAATTCGGATACCAAGGACAAAAGTGGCAGGACACATCGGAATAAGCAAAAACACCGCGTTAGCAGCGACAGCAATGAAGACACGGCAGTCAATGCCGGATTCAAAGGCTATAAATCCGGTCAGCGGAAAAAGCCATTAAAAAGAATACTCAGGGCCCGTCCAGTTTGGACCGAATACTCGATCGCTTGTGCCAGATACATGGCACCCCCGAAAGGCCAGCCAATCACACTAACAGGGATTGTTGGGTGTTCAAGCAGGCAGGCAAGTTAAGGGCTGAAAACAGAGACAAAGGGCTGCACAATGACGACGAGGAGCCCAAGCCGCCGAGCAACAATGGACAGAAGGGCTTTCCCCCACAAGTGCGGACGGTGAACATGATATACGCAACCCACATTCCCAAGCGGGAGCGGAAGCGTGCGCTACGGGACGTATACGCGATGGAGCCAGTCGCCCCAAAGTTCAACCCATGGTCCTCCTGCCCGATCACTTTTGATCGAAGGGACCATCCCACTAGCATCCGTCATGGCGGCTTCGCCGCATTGGTTCTCGACCCAATCATCGACGGATTTCATCTCACAAGAGTCCTCATGGACGGCGGCAGTAGCCTGAACCTGCTTTATCAGGATACAGTGCGGAAAATGGGCATAGATCCCTCAAGGATTAAGCCCACAAGAACGACCTTTAAAGGCGTTATACCAGGTGTAGAAGCCAATTGTACAGGCTCAGTAACACTTGACGTGGTCTTCGGATCCCCGGACAATTTCCGAAGCGAAGAGTTAATCTTCGATATAGTCCCGTTTCGCAGTGGCTATCACGCCCTGCTCGGACGAACCGCATTCGCAAAGTTCAATGCGGTGCCGCACTATGCATATCTCAAGCTCAAGATGCCAGGCCCTCGAGGAGTAATTACGGTCAACGGAAACACCGAACGCTCCCTCCGTACGAAGGAGCATACGGCGGCTCTCGCAGCGGAGGTACAAAGTAGCCTTCTCAGGCAATTCTCCAGTCCGGCCATTAAAAAGCCAGACACTGCCAAGCGCGCTCGGAGTAACCCACAGTAGGACCGCCTGGCACACTCTGAGCAAGCATAGCAATGTGGCCCCAACCCCAGCTTTCGCGACATAGCGAAACCAGTACCTTGCGTACATAACTACGCCCTTGAAAATTCCATGGGCACAGGGGAAGGGGCACAATAACGGTAGGCCCAAAATACGGCTTAAAACGTACTAGGGGCTGCCGGATACTTTTTTTAATTTTTTCTTACTTTCAGGACTCCATACTTCGGACAACCTGTTCGGCAATTCGACTGCCGCACAAACGATGCAAGATCCAGGGAGGCAGACAAGCCATGTTGCATTATGGAACTCCCAGGTGGTCTCTGTTACGAGCGGTATACCTGTTTTAAATACAATTCCGCGGCCTGCCCCTGGTCAGGACATACTGAATAGTCCAATATCTTTTGCTTACCGCACTATTTGTATCATTCAGCTTTGATAAATAGCCTCTCTATAAACAATGCATAGCTTTTTGTCTATTTTTTGCATTATAATCTTTTTTTTATATGTTCATTAATGACATGTTGCACCCGTACACTGTGGTACGGCAAGTACGCCAGGGGCTTCAGTACCCTTTAATATGGTGTGAGAAGTCAGTACACTTTCACAAGTGCGGCACCCCGAACTTATAGTTCTATATGCATCGGCTCCGAATCATGATTTGGGTCAATAGTTGGGTTTGCCTGGCTCCTATGTTTTGGTGCCTTACGTTCCGCTCTATCGGCTAAGGTAGCACTAGGAGAACCACTGCGATTGTGCCCCGGTTCAGCTGGGTTAAGCACCTCAGTGGAGAAAGCTAAAACTGACTGTCATGATGTGGCGAGAGACCGGTCGTTGTTCGAGAGGTTTTCGAGTCCCTAAAGGCTTATGCCGCTTCGAGCGAGGAGCTGGCTTTGTCCGGCCAAGGCATGGATAGTGCACCGAAGTCGGTCTTCCGAACTAGGGGCTTCGCCAAAATTTAAAATTATAGAGTTCTATGGCTAAGTGAGAGTGTTCAAGCATTATAGTCCGATTGCCTGGTTCGTCGTGCTGAGCGCCTCCCTCGAAGGACCCAACTATGGGAAAAAGAGCGCTTAGGTTTATCCCGAACACCCCAGCACTAGTGGCACGGGGGCAGAAGCCGACGACTGGCCATCTCTCAATTTTTGATAAACGGCCGCACAGAAAGTAATATTTTAAATTCAATAAGCATTGCTTAGCGCATATGAACAAGTTTTCAGCGCACAGGATAAACACGAGCGAGTTCATTCAAATATCACATCCTTGGTACATTCATCCGCCACAAGGCGGGCACCTGCAAGAACATCCTTGTAGTAGTTCTCGGGCTTGCGATGCTCCTTCCCCGGCGGCGGCCCATCCTTCATAAGCTTCTCACCGTCCAGCTTACCCAGTGCAACTTTGCACGGGCAAGGGCCCGACGGGCACCTTCGATGCAGATGGAGCGCTTGATGACCTCAAGCCTCGGACAGGCCTCCACCAGCCGCCGCACTAGCCCGAAATAGCTCCCAGGCAGGGCCTCTCCGGACCACAGCCGAACTATGAAGCACTTCATGGCCTGCTCGGCCGCCTTGTGGAGCTCGACCAGCTGTTTCAGCTGGTCGCTCAAGGGCACAGGGTGTCTGGCCTCAGAATACTGAGACCAGAACACCTTCTCCATCGAGCTACCCTCTTCAGCTCGATAGAATGCGGCGGCATCGGATACGCTGCGGGGAAGATCTGCGAATGCCCCTGGAGAGCTCCGGATTCGGGTAAGTAACAGGTAGTTCACTTTTATATTTCTGCTTTGCATAAAGAATGCCTTACCTGCTGCTATCTTCCTCATCTCCTCCAACTCTTGGAGGGCCTTTTGGGCTTCGGCCTTGGCAGACATGGCAGCCTCTAGGGCCGTTGCAAACTCGAATGCTTGCGCCTTCGACTCCAGCTCCAAACTCTCATGTTTTTTTCATGAGAGCATGAAGCTCTTGCTGCACCTCGCCGACCTGAGCCCCAAGTCTGTCTCGCTCAGTGCGCTCTGCGGCCGTTTTCTTTTCGGCCTCAGACAGCGCCTGCTTAAGGGTCGCCACCTCAGTCGTGGCCCCTACAATAAGCAGTACAATCTTGTTACTCTTTTTGCAATCAAGCCTTTTTATAGGCACTTTTTTTGTAAGGTATTTCTTACCTTCTTCCTCCTTGAGCCGCCGCTTGGCAAGGCCGAGCTCTTGCTTGGTACGCTCGAGGTCCTTCTTCAGGACACCCACCTCCGCAGTCAGTGCGGCGGTGGATAGCAGCGAAGCCTGCATACGCATATTGACTCTTTTTTGTTAGACTCCTGCGATATTTAATAGATCCTCTATTCGGCTTTTCTTTCCGAACGCCAAAGAGAGCATCAGGGGCTACTATCTATGCGGTAATATTTTTACATATTTTTACTTACCTCGAAGCCTGTTAGAAGGCTAGCGCAAGCTTCAGTCAGTCCGCTCTTGGCGGACTGAACCTTCTGGATCACCGTACTCATAATAGTACGGTGCCCCTCGTCGATGGAGGCATCGTCAAGCACCTCCAGCAGATTGTCCGGCACCTCCAGTTGGACGGAGGCTGCCTGCTCAGAAGGCTTGCTCCTCTTGGAAGGAGTTCGCCTACCGCGGTCCGGAACTGTGGAAGATTCCGGCGCGGTGTCCGGCACAAAGCCGGACTGAGAGCCCCGGGGAGCCTTATCCCCTTCACTCCTGGAGTCCGGGAGGTTGCCTTGCGGCTCCTCCGGGACCACCTCCTCCTTCCCCAGAGCTTGTCGCGACGCCACTTCGGCGTCGTCTGCAGTGCGGGGGGAGACAGCGGGCGGAACTGAGTTCATGTCCGATGAGTCCAGGGAGCCACCCGACGATTCGTCGAATTCGGCCCGGGGCGGACTGCATAATTACATTCGACATTAGGGAAAGCTGTGCAACAAAGGAACATCATGAGTTACTCTGATATCTGAACTTACGGTTTCGCCGGACGCTTGGCCCTGTTTGGCCACTCCTCTTTGCCCTCTTCGGCGTTGGGGGCGTAGTCCGGCGGAGGGGTCTTCCTTTTCCTAGACCCCTCGGCCTCCCCCGTTGGGGCGGCCTTCCTCTTCTCTCCTCCCTCCGCTGGGGGGGGGGGAGAGTTTTCTTCTTCCTCCTCCTCGTTTTCGCGGGAGGAGGGCGTCTCGGACTCGTCAGATGACGAGTCCGACACCACCACATTGCGGTCTTCTTCTTCTTGGCCTTCTTCTCCGGCACCACATAGGGTGCCGGAACCAGCATCTTCGCTAGTAGAGCTGGGGCTGGGTCTTCGGGCAGTGGAGCCGGACAGTTAATCGGTCCGGATATCGCCCGCCAAGCCTGTCAAAGGTAAGGGAGTTTAGATCCCGCATAGAGTCAAACTATGAAAAAATCTTAACATCCTGTAAAAGGTGTAGATGGCATACCTCGCTAGCGTGACGCTGCGAGCTGTATCCGCGGTCCTCGGAAGTGGATGCGGGAGCCTCGACGCCCTTGAATAGCATCTTCCAGGCGTCTTCGTACGTCGTGTCAAAGAGCCTACTGAGGGTTTGATGCTGCACCGGGTCGAACTCCCACAGATTAAAATCCCGTTGTTGGCACGGGAGGATTCGGCGGACGAGCATAACCTGGATTACATTAACAAGCCGGACTGGCTTGTTCACCAGGGACTGGATGCATGTTTGCAATTCGGTCACCTCTTTTTCGTTACCCCACGACAGGACCGTCTCTTTCCAGGACATAAGCCGCGTGGGGGGTCCGGATCGGAACTCGGGGGCTGCGGTCCATTTCGGATCACGCGGCTCGGTGATATAAAACCACCCGGATTGCCATCCCTTTAGGGTCTCCACGAAAGAGCCCTCGAACCATAGGACGTTGGCCATCCCGCCATGGCGCCTCCGCACTCCGCCTGGCTGCCGCACACCACCTTGGGCTTGACGTTGAAGGTCTTGAGCCAGAGGCCGAAATGAGGGCGGACGCGGAGAAAAGCCTCGCACACGACGATAAACGCCGAGATGTTGAGGATGAAGTTCGGAACCAGATCGTGGAAATCCAGGCCGTAGTAGAACATGAGCCCCCGGACAAATGGGTGGGGTGGAAAACCCAGTCCGCGGAGGAAGTGGGGGAGAAATACTACCCTCTCATGGGGCCTTGGGGTGGGGAGAAGCTGCCCCTCTTCGAGAAGCCGGTGCGCGATGTCCTTGGACAGGTATCCGGCCTTCCTTAGCTTCTTGACTTTGCCCTCCGTGGCGGAGGATACCATCCACTTGCCTCCCGCTCCGGACATTGCTGGAGAAGGTTTTGGTGGGAAGTGCGGGCTTGGGCGCTGGAGCTCGGGTGTGCAGGAGATGGATAGGCAAAGGAGGAAGAAGGCGTAGGTAAAAAGGTGGATCCTTGTCCCCTTATATGGGCGGATGCGGTTGTGCGTCCCCACCTGCCTAGTAAAACTCGCTTGCCTCCCAAGCGCCGTGATAAGTGGCGCGGTTGGGTTACCCATGTCCGTATTGATGAGAATCCCGTAAAAGGGGGGTACACGATCTCTGCTTTGACAAGACGTGCCAAGGAAACCGCCTCGCAAAACACGCTGAGGTGGAAAAGTGAAAACGATTCGAGTGAAGGACTTGGCTGTAGTGTGATGACGCACTACGGAATACGTCAGCAGATTTGATTTGTGTTAATATTATTCTCTCTATGGCAATATGTGGAATCTTATTTTGCAGAGCTGGACACTACTCTTGGTGTTTACAATCTTCTATGAAGGACTTGGAGGAGGAACCCGCCTTGCAATGCCGAAGACAATTTGCGCGCCGGACTCGTCGTCATTGAAGCCTGGTTCAGGGGCTACTGAGGGAGTCCTGGATTAGGGGGTGTTCGGGTAGCCGGACTATACCTTCAGCCGGACTCCTGGACTATGAAGATACAAGATTGAAGACTTCGTCCCGTGTCCGGATGGGACTTTCCTTAGCGTGGAAGGCAAGCTTGGCGATGCGGATATTCAAGATCTCCTACCATTGTAACCGACTCTATGTAACCCTAACCCTATCCGGTGTCTATATAAACTGGAGGGTTGTAGTCCGTAGGCAATCAACTCCATATACAACAATCATACCATAGGCTAGCTTCTAGGGTTTAGCCTCCTTGATCTCGTGGTAGATCTACTCTTGTACTACCCATATCATCAATATTAATCAAGCAGGACGTAGGGTTTTACCTCCATCAAGAGGGCCCGAACCTGGGTAAAACATCGTGTTCCCTGCCTCCTGTTACCATCCGGCCTAGACGCACAGTTCGGGACCCACTACCCGAGATCCACCAGTTTTGACACCGACAGCCGGCGTCAGCGGCGCCACTCTAAACCCCGCCAAAGCAAAAATGGTGATTCCGGCACGGGAGATAATAACACCCCGGACAGTGCTGAAGACAACCACCTCCAGCAAGATTCAGCACAGGAGGATGGAGAAGCCATCCCTCATGAGAGAGCGGTAGACAGAGAGATCGAGGACGATAATTATATGCCTCCCTCCGAAGACGAGGAAGTCTCGACGACGACGAATTTGTCTTACCAGAGGATTCCGTCGAACAAGAGCGTTTCAAACGCAGGCTTATGGCCACGGCGATCAGCCTCAAGAAAAAACAGCAACAGCTTAGAGCTGATCAAGATTTGCTAGCCGACAGATGGACTGAAGTCCTTGCGACCGAAGAGTATGAACTCAAACGCCCCTCCAAGAGCTACCCAAAGCGCAGGTTGCTACCCCGAGTAGAGGAGGAAGCACCTAAACCTACATCACCAGCTCATGATGCGGCCGATCGGCCACCTCATGGCCGCGATAGAGAAGCCTCTCGGCCCTCCACTCAAGCCGCACCCCAGCGCCGCTCAAAAAATACCAAGGCACGGGAAAATGCGCCAGACCTGTGAGATATATTGGAGGACAAGGCAAGGCAAACAAGATCGATATACGGATCGCGTGGGTGCCCCACGGCACGAGACAGTAATCGTCACTCCGAATACAGTCAATCCGGCCGGGCCGAACACAGTAGACAAAGCTCGTTTGAGCTGCGTCGTGATATAGCCCAATACAGAGGCGCCGCACACCCACTATGCTTCATAGATGAAGTAATGGATCATCAAATCCCTGAGGGTTTCAAACCCGTGAACATCGAATCATATGATGGCACAAAAGATCTTGCGGTATGGATCGAGGACTATCTCCTTCATATCCACATGGCCCGCGGTGATGACCTACACGCCATCAAATACCTCCCACTCAAGCTTAAAGGACCAGCTCGGCATTGGCTTAACAGCTTGCCAGCAGAATCAATTGGTTGTTGGGAGGACCTGGAAGCCGCGTTCCTCAACAATTTCCAGGGCACTTATGTGCGACCACCAGACGCCGATGACCTTAGCCACATAATTCAGCAGCTAGAGGAATCGGCCAGACAATTCTGGACACGGTTCCTAACCAAGAAAAATCAAATCGTCGACTGTCCGGACGCAGAGGCCCTAGCAGCCTTCAAGCATAACATCTGCGACGAGTGGCTTGCACGGCACCTAGGACAGGAAAAGCCGAAATCTATGGCAGCCCTCACGACACTTATGACCCGCTTTTGCATGGGAGAAGACAGCTGGCTAGCTCGCAGCAATAACATGACCAAGAGCCCTGGTAATTTGGATACCAAGGACAGCAGTGGCAGGTCGCATCGCAACAAGCAAAAGCGCCACATTAACGGCGACAATGCTGAGGATACGACAGTTAATGCCGGATTCAGAGGCTCTAAACCCGGTCAGCGGAAAAAGCCATTCAAAAGAAATACTCCGGGCCCGTCCAGTTTGGACCGAATACTCGGCCGCTCATGCCAGATACATGGCACCCCCGAAAAACTAGCCAATCACACCAACGGGGATTGTTGGGTGTTCAAGCAGGCAGGCAAGTTAAATGCCGAAAGCAGAGACAAGGGGCTGCATAGCGATGACGAGGAGGAGCCCCAGCCGCCGAACAACAGTGGACAGAAAGGTTTTCCCCCACAAGTGCGGACGGTGAACATGATATACGCAACCCACGTCCCCAAGAGGGAACGGAAGCGTGTGCTAAGGGACGTATACGCGATGGAGCCAGTCGCCCCAAAGTTCAACCCATGGTCTTCCTGCCCGATCACTTTTGATCGAAGGGACCACCCCACTAGCATCCATCATGGTGGATTCGCCGCATTGGTTCTAGACCCAATTATTGACGGATTTCACCTCACTAGAGTCCTTATGGACGGCGGCAGCAGCCTGAACCTGCTTTACCAGGATACAGTGCGGAAAATGGGCATCGATCCCTCTAGGATTAAACCCACTAAAACGACCTTTAAAGGCGTCATACCAGGTGTAGAGGCCAACTGTACAGGCTCAGTTACACTTGAAGTGGTCTTCGGATCTCCGGATAATTTCCGAAGCGAGGAGTTAATCTTAGACATAGTCCTGTTCCGCAGTGGCTATCACGCACTGCTCGGACGAACCGCATTTGCCAAGTTCAATGTGGTGCCGCACTATGCATACCTCAAGCTCAAGATGCCAGGCCCTCGAGGCGTCATCACGGTCAACGGAAACACCGAACGCTCTCTCCGAACGGAGGAGCATACGGCGGCTATCACAGCGGAAGTACAAAGGAGCCTCTCAAGGCAATTCTCCAGTCCGGCCATTGAACATCTGGACACCGTCAAGCGCGCCCGGAGTAACCTACAACAAGACCGCCTGGCACGTTCCGAGCAAGCGTAGCAATGCGGCCCCAACCCCAGCCCTCGCGAACTTGCGAAACCAGTGTTGCGCGTACATAACTACACTTTGGAAATTCCATGGGCACAGGGGTAGGGGCACCATCACGACACGCCCGAAACGCGGCTTAAACCGCACTAGGGGCTGCCGATTTCTTAATTTTCTCTTATTTTCAGGACTCCATTCTTCGGAAGGCTTGTCCGGCAGTACAATTGCCGCAGAAATGATACAACCAGGGAAGCAGAAAGCTACGCCGCACTATGGAACTCTAAGGTGGTCTCTATAACGAGCATTATACCTGTTTCACATAACATTCCGCAGCTTGCCCCTGGAAAGGACATGTTAAATAGTCCCATCTTTTGCTTATTGCAGTATTTGTATCGTTATGCTTTGATCGCAGCTTTTTTAAATAAACAATGCATAGATTCCGTTTATTATTGCATTACTCTTTTTTATGAATATATGTTCATTAATGACATGTTGCACCCGTACACTTTGGTACGGCCAATACGCCAGGGGCTTAAGCACCCCACAATCCAGTGTGAGAAGTCCGAACACTTTCACAAGTGCGGCACCCCGAACTTATAGCATTATATGCATCGGCTCCGAATCATGTCTTGGGTCAATAGTTGGGTTTGCCCGGCTCCTATGTTTTGGTACCTTACATTCCGTTATATCGGCTAAGGTAGCACTAGGAGAACTACTGCGATTGTGCCCCAGTTGAGTTGGGCTAAGCACCTCGGTAGAGAAAGCTAAAACTGACCATCATGATGAGGTGAGAGCTGGTCGTTGTTTGAGAGGTTTTCGAGTCCCTAAAGACTTATGTCGCTTAGAGCGAGGAGTCACCTTTGTCCAGCCTAGGCGTGGATAGTGCCCCGAACTCGGTCTTTCGAATACTAGGGGCTTCGCCGAAATTTAAAATTATAGAATTCTATGGCTAAGTGAGAGTGTTCAAGCATTATAGTCCGATTGCCTTGTTCGTTGTGTTGAGCACCTCCCTCGAAGGACCCAAGAATGGGAAAAAGAGCGCTCATGTTTATCCCGAACACCCCAGCACTCGTGGCATGGGGGCAGAAGGCCGACAACTCGCCATTTCTCAAATTTGATAAACGGCCGCACATAAGGTAATATTTTAAATTCAAAAGCGTTGCTTAGCGCATATGAACAAGTTTTCAGCGTACAGGATCACAAATGCAAGTTTACTCAAATATTACATCTTTAGAGCATTCATCCGCTATAAGGCGGGCACCCTTCAGGACGCCCTCATAATACGCTTCCGGGACGCGATGCTCCTTGCCCGGCGGTGGCCCGTCCTTCACCAGCTTCTCCGCATCCATCTTTCCCCAGTGCACTTTAGCACGGGCAAGCGCCCTACGGGCACCTTCGATGCAGACGGAGCGCTTGCTTACTTCAAGCCGTGGACAGACATCCACTAGCCGCCTCACCAGCCCGAAGTAGCTCCCAGGCAGAGCCTCTCCAGGCCAAAGCCGAACTATGAGGCCCTTTATGGCCTGTTCGACCACCTTGTGGAGCTCGACCATTTGCTTCAGCTGGTCGCTCAAAGGCACCGGGTGTCCAACCTCAGCATACTGAGACCAGAACACCTTCTTCGTCGAGCTCCCCTCCTCGGCTCGGTAGTAGGCGGCGGCATCAGACGCACTACGGGGAAAATCTGCGAATGCTCCTGGAGAGCTCTGGACTCGGGTAAGTAACAAGTAATTCACTTTCACGTGCTTGCTTTGCATAATGAATGCCTTACCCGGCGCTATCTTCTTCATATCTCCAATTTCTTGGAGGGCTTTCTGGGCTTCGGCCTTGGCAGACTTCGCGCTTTCGAGGGCTGCCGCAAGCTCGGACGCTTGCGTCTTCAAGTCAAGCTCCAAACTCTCGTGTTTTTTCACGAGAGCCTGGAGCTCTTTCTGCACCTCCTCCACCCGCGCCTCCTGCTTCCCTCTCTCTGTGCTCTCCGCGGCCGCTCTGTTTTTGGCCTCGGACAGCGCTTTCTTAAGGGTTGCCACCTCGGTCGTGGCCCCTATAAGAGCACGTTGATCCTATCATTTTTTGCAACCACATCTTCTCTATATACTTGCGCAAGGTATTACTTATCTTCCTTCTCCTCGAGTTGCCTCTTGGCATGGCCGACCTCGTTCTCGGACCGCGCGAGGTTTTGCTTCATCGTATCCACCTCCGCAGTCAGTGCGGCGGAGGCCAGCAGCGAAGCCTGCATACGCATATTGACTTGATTATGTTCGACTCCTGTGAATGTTATTAGATCCTCTATTCGGCTTTTCTTTCCGAACGCCGAACAGAGCATCAGGGGCTACTGTCTATGCGGTAATATTTTTACATATTCTTTACTTACCTCAAAGCCTGTTAGAAGGCTGGCACATGCTTCAGTCAGTCAGCTCTTGGCGGACTGAACCTTCTGGATCACCGCACTCATAATAGTGCGGTGCTCCTCATCGATGGAGGCGCCGTTAAGCACCTCCAGCAAATTGTCCGGTGCCTCCAGTTGGACGGAGGTCGCCGGCTCAGTAGGCTTGCTCCTCTTGGTAGGAGGCTGCCTACGGGAGTCGGGAACCATTGAAGGTTCCGGCGCGGTGTCCGGCTCAAGGCCGGACTTGGAGCCCTTGGGGGTTCTATCCCCTTTACGCCTAGAGTCCGGGAGGTCACCTTGCGGCGCCTCCAGGACCACCTCCTCCTGGCTTGGAACCTGTTGGGACGCCACCGCGGCGTCGTCCGTTGGAGGGAGGTAGCCGTCATAAACGAATTCACATCCGACAAATCCAGGGAACCGCTCGACGACACGTCGAGCCGGTCTTTGGGTGGCTGCATAAACATGTTCGACGTAAGGAAAAGCTGTGCAATGGGGGAATACTATGAATCACTCTGGTATCCAGATACTTACGATCTCGCCAGGGGCTTGGCCCTGTGCGGCCACTCCTCTTCGCCGTCATCGGCGTTGGTGGAGTAGTCCGGAGGAGGGTTCTTCCCCTTCTTGGACCCTTCGGCCTCCCCAGTTGGGGCGGCCTTCCTTTTCTTCCTTCCCCCCGCTGGAGGGGGGGAGGTCTCTTCTTCCTCCTCCTCGTCTTCATGGGAGGAGTGCACCTTGGAGTCGTCGGATGATGAATCCGACACCTCCTGGCATCAGGCACTCTTTCGAGTCCCCGTGGCCTTCTTCTTGGCCTTCTTCTCCGGCACCACATAGGGTGCCGGAACCAGCAGCTTCGCCAAGCGAGCGTCCGCTGGGCCTTCGGGCAAAGGAGCCGGACAGTTGATCTGTCCGGACATCTCCTGCCAATCCTGTCAAATGTAAGGGAGTTTAGATCCCGCATGGAGTCAAACTATGAAAAACTAATACCCTGTAAAAGGTAAAAACAGCTTACCGCATGAGCGTGACGCTTCGTGCTGAATCCGCGATCCTCGGTAGTGGATGCGGGGGCCTCGGCTCCCTTGAAAAGCACCTTCCAGGCATCTTCATACGTCGTGTCGAAGAGCCTGCTCAGAGTTCGGTGTCGCGCCGGGTCGAACTCCCACAGGTTGAAAGCCCGTTGTTGACACGGGAGGATCCGGCGGATGAGCATAACCTGGACTACGTTGACAAGTTTGAGCTTCTTGTCCACCAGGGTTTGGACGCATGTTTGGAGTCCGGTCAGCTCTCCTTTTTTACCCCACGACAGGCCCGTCTCTTTCCAGGAGGCGAGCAGCGTAGGGGGTCCGGATCGGAACTCGGGGGCTGCGACCCATTCAGGGTCACGCGGCTCGGTGATGTAAAACCACCCCGATTGCCACCCCTTTAGGGACTCCACGAAGGAGCCCTCAAGCCATAGGACGTTGGGCATCTTGCCCACCATGACGCCTCCGCACTCCGCCTGGGTGCCACGCACCACCTTCGGCTTGACATTAAAAGTCTTGAGCCATAGGCCGAAATGGGGGCGGATGCAGAAGAAAGCCTCGCACACGACGATAAACACCGAGATGTTGAGGACAAAGTTCGGGGCCAGATCGTGGAAATCCAGGCCATAGTAGAACATGAGCCCCCGGACAAATGGGTGGAGAGGGAAGCCCAGTCCGCGGAGGAAATGGGGGAGGAACACCACCCTCTCATGGGGCCTAGGGGTGGGGATGAGCTGCCCCTCTTCGGGAAGCCGTTGCGCAATGTCGTTAGACAAGTATCCGGCCTTCCTCAGTTTTTTGATGTGTCCCTCCGTAACGGAGGAGACCATCCACTTGCATCCCGCTCCGGACATGGCTGGAGAAGGTTGAGGTGGGGTGAGCGGACTTGGGCGCTGGAGCTCGAGTGCGTGGAAATGGATAGGAAAAGGAGGAAGAAGGAGTGGATGAAAAGGTGGATCCTTATCCCCTTATATGGGTGGACACGACTATGCGTCCCCACCAGCCTGGTAAAACTCGCTTATCTCCCAAGCGCCGTAATCAATGGCGCGGTTGGGTTACCCACGCCCGTGTTGATGAGAATCCCGGAATAAGGGGACACGATCTCTGCTCTGACAAGACGTGCCAAGGAAACCGCCTCGCTAAACGCGCTGAGGTGGGACAGTAAAATGATTTGAATAAAGACTTGGCCGTGGTGTGATGTCACGCTATGGAATACGTCAGCAGATTAGATTTGTGTAAGTATTATTCTCTCTATGGCAATATGTGGAAACTTATTTTGTAGAGCCGGACACTACCTTTGTGTTCAAAATCTTCTATGAAGTACTTGGAGGAGGAACCCGCCTCGCAATGCCGAAGACAATCTGCGTGCCGGAATCGTCGTCATTGAAGCCTGGTTCAGGGGCTACTGAGGGAGTCCTAGATTAGGGGGTGTCCGGATAGCCGGACTATACCTTCGGCCGGACTGCTGGACTATGAAGATACAAGATTGAAGACTTCGTCCCGTGTCCCGAAGGGACTTTCCTTGGCGTGGAAGGCAAGCTTGGCGATGCGGATATTCAAGATCTCCTACCATTGTAACAGACTCTATGTAACCCTAACCCTATCCGGTGTCTATATAAACCGGAGGGTTTTAGTCCGTAGGACGAACAACAATCATACCATAGGCTAGCTTCTAGGGTTTAGCCTCCTTGATCTCGTGGTAGATCTACTCTTGTACTACCCATATCATCAATATTAATCAAGCAGGACGTAGGGTTTTGCCTCCATCAAGAGGGCCCGAACCTGGGTAAAACATTGTGTCCCCTGCCTCCTGTTACCATCCGCCTAGATGCACAGTTCGGGACCCCCTACCCGAGATCCGCCGGTTTTGACACCGACACCCACCGCTGGCCAGGCCATCCCTCCACTCACCAACTCCCCATGTTATTCTGCAGCGACGGTAGCCTCACACCGCAGCCGAACCAGTGAACCCTCGTACTCCTCTCCGCGTGGGCATCCATTGCCGCGTCTTCCCCGGCTCCGCGTCGTCCCCTTCCTAGGCCTCGCCGTCGTCCACCGCCCTGGTGCTTCTCGGTGCGGCGTGGTCAATGTGGTCAATGACCGACTTCCATCGAAAGAGTACTGTACGTGGAGAGGCTAACAGCTGGGTCCATGGCAGCCACAAGGAAGTGCCTCCTTATTACGTGCAAAATAATTATTCCTCCACCTAACAGCAGGGACGTCCCACTGGACGAGCCAGCAGTATTTCGCGGAAAAAACGTTTCCCCCCTGACTGCTGGGATCCACCGGACAGGCCACTGTATTTCGCGAAAAAATGTTTGCCCCTGACTGCTGGGACCCACCGGACGGATAACCGTATTTTGCAAAAAAAAATGTTCCCCCCGCTGCCAGCTCGGACCCATCGGAAGTGCCTCCTTATTACACAAAGAAAACAAATACTCCCCCTGCTAGCTGGGACCCACCATGGTGGGAGGCTGACTTGTGGGCCTACTAAGTTGACGGGGACGGAGGGCTTTGTCAACTTAGTCAATATGAACGATTCTTGCTCCAGTGATCGTATGATGTCCATCCAACGGCCGTCGTGCTTCTTCAATCTCTGCTATTCCTGCTCCAGCCGCTCAAACAAGCACCGGCGGGACTGCCTGCTCCCTCCTCCTCGCGGCCGGCTGCTGCCGCGCAGGCCTCACCGCCCACCGTACTCCCATCGCTGGCCTAGCCATCCCTCTACTCACCCACACCTGCTGTTATTCTCCGGCGACGGCAGACGAACCAGTAAACCCTCGTACAGTCGTACTCCCCTCCGCGTGGGAAACAACTGCCGAGTCTTCCCTGCCTCCGTGTCGTTCCCTTCCTAGGCCTCGCCGTCGTCCACCGCCTGGTGCTCTCTACGCGGCCTGGTCAACATGGTCAACGACCGACATGCATCTGAAGTGGACTGTACGTGGAGAGGCCGACAGCTGGGTCCACGGCCGCACGCAAGGAAATGCCTCCTTTTTACGTGCAAAATAATCATTCCTCCACCTAACATTAGGGACCCACCAAAAGGGCCTCTGTACTTCACGAAAAAAACATTACCACCGCTGACAGCTCGGACCCACCAGCTATATCTTCGCACGCAAGGAAGTGCCTCATTATTATGCACAAAAAAATGAATACTCCCCCTGTTAGCTGGGACCCAGTATATTGGCAGGCTGACTTGCGGGCCTACTAAGTTGACGGGGACGGAGGGCTTTATCAACTTAGTCAATATGCACGATTCTAGCTCCAGTGACCGTACGATGTCCATCCAACGGCCATAGTGCTTCTTCAACCTCTGGTCTTCTTGCTCCAGCTGCCCAAACCAGCGCCGGTCGTGCCTTGTGCTCCTGCCTCCCGTGGCCGGCTGCGATGCGGCGGAGGCCTCACCGCCCCCTACTACTCCCACCGCTCGTCAGGACATCCCTCTACTCACCCACACCCCCTGTTATTCTGCGACGACGGCAGCCTCACACCGCAGCTAAACAGTGAACCCTCGTACTCCTCTACACGTGGGCATCCACTGTCGCGTCTTCCCCGGCTCCATGTTGTCCCCTTCCTAGGCCTCGCCGTTGTCCACCGCCCTGGTGCTCTCGGTGCGGCGTGGTCAACGTGGTCAAGGAACGGCTTCCATCGGATGTGGACTGTATGTGGAGAGGCTGACAGTTGGGTCCATGGCCGCAGCAAGGAAGTGCCTCCTTATTACGTGCAAAATAATTATTCCTCCACCTGACAGCGGGGACCCACCGGATGGGCCTCCGTATTTTGCGAAAAAAACATTTCCCCTGACTGCTGGGACCCACCAGCTACACCTTCGCATGCAAGGAAGTGCATCCGGGCAAAAAGAAACGATTCGCCCCCCTGACTGCGGGGACCCACCAGCTACATCTTCGCACGCAAGGAAGTGCCTGACAGTCGGGACCCACCTGGTCGAAGCGTATGTAGCGTTGTCATTCTGGTCGCGAACGTGTACGTACATACTGGTCGATGTAGAGGCGCGCATGTAGCATGTACACGTACGTACAGCGGCCAGGGTGCAAGAAAGAAAATACGGCCACGTATGTGTACATACGGGCAGGGTCTCGAACGCCTACTCGCGCATACGTACGGCCAAGGCTCGTGTACATGGCTGCGTCGGAACGGAGAAACAGCGTCGTCGTCATGTCCATGGGGAGGCAACGGAATGCGACGTGTTCATGGGGAGGCAACGGAATGCGTCGTGTTCATGGGGAGGCAACGGAATGCGTCGTGTTCATCGGGAGGCAACGGAACGAAACGCGCGGGAGGCGGCCGGCTGGGTTGGAACGGAATGCGTGGTCGTTTTCATCGGGAGGGCTTGGACGGAACAGGTGATGGAAACGAGGCCTGGCGTACCGCAGAATGGATGAAACGGACCTCCTACGGTAGAAACGGGGGTCATGTTGATCGGGAGGGGTGTGGCGTACCGCAAAACGGAGGAAACAGACCTCCTACGGTCGAAACGGGGGTCCTGTTGATCGGGGGGGGTGCCGTACCGCAAAACGGACGAAACAGACCTCCTACGGTCGAAACGGGGTCCTGTTCATCGGGAGGGGTGTGGCGTACCGCAAAACAGGACTCCACGGGATAATGTTCATCTCCACCCTCGACCTCCTCCAGCCTCCACGGGCTACCGTCGACCTCCTCCAGCCTCCATTGGCTCCTGTTCATCCAGCCTCCACCGCGCGCTACTCCACCGGCTACTGTTCAACCACCCCTCCACCGTCTACTGTTCATCCAGCCCTCCACACCACGGGGTCCTGTTCAACCACCCCTCCACGGGCACCCCTCCACCGTCTACTATTCATCCAGCCCTCCACACCACGGGGTCCTGTTCATCCAGAGGCAACGCCACCGCTCACTGTTCATCCAAAACCCCCGCAACACTCACTGTTCATCCTAGAGGCAGCATCGATCGGCTTCATTTAGCAACAGTAGCGAAGGAATCGCTCGATTGGGTTCAGTTAACAGCCATCGATCGATCGCTCGGGTTCAGTAATGCGTAGCCTGCAGTGCAATCGCTCGGGTTCAGTTAGAGCCAACACCTCACACACGCGCGCATACGTGTACGAGAGAAACGCGCATCACTCGGCCCCCGACCTCCCACCGTAACCGGGAACTCCCCGAAATTTTCCTCCCCCTCGCTTCTACCATGGTTTTTTCCATCATGGACGGCCCAAAGAATGTCATGCAGTTGCGTCTCCGGCCCGCCCAGGACGAAAAGCCCATTTTTTGTCATGATTTCTTTTCATAGAAGTAGGAGCCCACCACATCTATGATGATACCTGGTTTTTTCACAATTATCGTCATAGAAGTGTCATATGTATGACAGAAAAAAATTTCGTTTGGCCCAAAATGTCACAGATGTGTGTGTTTTTTGTAGTGATGGGTGGATCGGTGCTTGGGTACTATCCTTACTTGGACAAGCATCCCACTTATGATTAACCTCTATTGCAAGCATCCGCAACTACAACAAAAGTATTAAGGTAAACCTAACCATAGCATGGAACATATGGATCCAAATCAGCCCCTTACGAAGCAATGCATAAACTAGGGTTTAAGCTTCAGCCACTCTAGAAACCCATCATCTACTTAGTACTTCCCAATGCCTTCCTCTAGGCCCAAATAATGCTGAAGTGTTATGTAGTCGACGTTCACATAACACCACTAGAGGATAGACAACATACATCTCATCAAAATATCGAACGAATACCAAATTCACATGACTACTAATAGCAAGACTTCTCCCATGTCCTCAGGAACAAACGTAACTACTCACAAAGCATAGTCATGTTCATAATCAGAGGGTATTAATATGCATATAGGATCTGAACATATGATCTTCCACCAAATAAACCAACTAGCATCAACTACAAGGAGTAATTAACACTACTAGCAACCTACCAGTACTAATCCCGGACTTGGAGACAAGAATTGGATACAAGAGATGAACTAGGGTTTTGAGAGGAGATGGTGCTGGTAAATATGTTGATGGAGATTTCCCTCTCCCGATGAGAGGAGCGTTGGTGATGACGATGGCGATGATTTCCCCCTCCCGAAGGGAAGTTTCCCTGGCAAAACAGCTCCGCCAGAGCCCTAGATTGGTTCCGCCAAGGTTCCGCCTCGTGGCGGCGGAGTTTCGTCCGAGAAGATGGCTTATGATTTTTTCCTCATCGAAAGACTTCATATAGCAGAAGATGGCCATCGGAGGGCCACCAGGGGGCACACGAAGTAGGGGGGCGCGCCCCCCACCCTTATGGGCAGGGTGTAGCCCCCATGGTGAACTTCTTGCGCTCAGTATTTTTTATATATTCTGAAAACGTCTTCCGTGAAGTTTCAGGACTTTTGGAGCTGTGCGGAATAGGTCTCTAATATTTGCTCCTTTTCCAGCCCAAAATCCCAGCTGCCGGCATTCTCCCTCTTTATGTAAACCATGTAAAATAAGAGAGAATAGGCATAAGTATTGTGACATAATATGTAATAACAGCCCATAATGCAATAAATAACGGTATAAAAGCATATGCAAAATGGACGTATCAACTCCCCCAAGCTTAGACCTCGCTTGTCCTCAAGCGAAAGCCGAAATCAAAAAATATGTCCACATGTTTAGAGATAGAGGTGTTGATAAAAGTAAAATACGGACATGAGGGCATCATGATCATTCTTAGAACAACAACTTATATAATTCTTGTCATATGATTTCTTATGCTAGAGTAATAATTCAATCACAATTTCAAGTTTGAATCATAAACTTCATTGAAAACTAACAAACTATAATCTCGGTCATTGGAGCAATTTCAATTTATCATAACATAGGAAAGAGTCAATATATAAGAGCTTTTCAGCAAGTCCACATACTCAACTATCATATAGTCTTTCACAATTGCTGACACTCACGCAATACTTATGGGTATGGAGTTTTAATCGGACACATAGAAAGATAGGGACTTATAGTTTTGCCACCCAACATTTTACCTCAAGGGTAATGTCAACAATAATAGTTCATGAAGACTCCAATCCAATTATCCTTATATACCAGGATCTTTCCAACATGTTGTGCTTGCCAAAAGATAAAATGTAAAAAGGAAGGGTGAAGATCACCATGACTCTTATGCAAGGTAGAAGAAGTAAGTAAAAGATAGGCCCTTCGCAGAGGGAAGCAGAGGTTGTCATGCGCTTTTATGGTTAGATGCACAAAATCTTAATGCGAAAGAATGTCACTTTATATTGCCACTTGTGATATGGAGCTTTATTATGCAGTCTGTCGCTTTTATTTCTTCCGTATCACACGATCGTATAAAGCTTATTTTCTCCCACACTAATAAGTCATACATATTTAGAGAGCAATTTTTATTGCTTGCACCGATGACAACTTACTTGGAGGATCTTACTCAATCCATAGGTAGGTATGGTTGACTCTCATGGCAAAACTGGTTTAAGGGTATTTGGAAGCACAAGTAGTATCTCTACTTGGTGCGATGAATTTGGCTAGCATGAGGGGGAAAGGCAAGCTCAACCATGTTGTATGATCCATGACAATATAATTTATCTCAGATGTAAGAAAACATAACCCATTACGTTGTCTTCCTTGTCCAACGTCAACTTTTTAGCATGTCATATTTTAATAAGTGCTTCACAATCATAAAATATGTCCAAGATAGTATATTTATATGTGAAGACCTCTCTTTCTTTATCATTTCCTATTAATTGCAATGATGACCAAAACTATGTTTGTCAACTCCCAACAACTTTTACTCGTCATACTTTTTCTATGTAAACTCATCAATCTCCATAAGATCCATATGATCTCTATGTTTCCCCTTTTATTTATTTCTCTTTTCTTTTATTCACTTAGGATCATGGCAAAATAATCAAGCCCTTGACTCAACACTAATCTTTATTATATAGCTCATGGACTCGATTTCATAGAAGGATCATAAAGCAAAACTCACAACTAGATCATACTAAGAACTTTATTCTACTAGATCAAGATATTACCAAAAGGATCGAACTAAGAAAAGCGGTAAAGATAAAAGTGATGGTGATACGATAGCGGGGCACTCCCCCAAGCTTGGCAGTTGCCAAGGGGAGTGCCCATACCCGTGTGATTATGTCTCCTTTGTTGGTGAAGAAGGTGATGGTTTTGTTGATGGTGTAGGCTTCTTCCTTAATTTGCGCTTGAGGAGAGAATTTTGGTCCCTTAGGTCCTCGGTCTGTTGCTCCAGGCTCAGTATCTTTTTGCATAGTTCCTGCTTGTTTTCCTGCAAGAGGCGAAAAGGGATAAACTCGATCATAGGTTTTTTACTCTATCCAGGAGGCTTCACTTTTTGAACTCCACATACATGTCCCCAAGTTGAGGTAGTGGGACTTCATCTTCATCCCAGCTCGTCTCCTCCTTTCCCTTAGGTTCATAGTCCTCTTCTTCTTCCGTAGTCCAACCACAATGCTCCACATCCCCATAGACCTTAGGATCTGCAAGGTAATCAGCCACATAGATTTCTCCTTCCGAATCCTGGGACGACATGTTGCTCTAATCTGCAGTAGGACAGCTCGAAACAAAGATGAGAGATATTTGTGTGATACAGGAGTCAAAACCCCCGGGAGATTATATAATGAATATTTACCGACCAAAATACATAACGTGTAAGAAAATGGAGTCCGGAAAGCGCACGAGGTGCCCACGAGGTAGGGGGCGCGCCCTCCACCCTCATGGGGGCCTCGTGTCCTTCCCGGACTGCTTCTTATTTTTCTATTTTTCTAAATATTCCAAAACGGAGAAATATTGCCTTAAAAACTATTTTGGAGTCGTTTTACTTACCGTACCACATACCTATTCCTTTTTGGAGTCCGAAACGTTCCGGAAAGTGTCCCTTATGTATTCCTCCGGGGTTACGGTTTCAATAACATTGGTGAGGGAGTCCTGGATTAGGGGGTCTCCGGACAGCCGGACTATATCCTTTGGCCGGACTGTTAGACTATGAAGATACAAGATTGAAAACTTCATCTCGTGTCCAGATTGGACTCTACTTGGCGTGGAAGGCAAGCTAGGCAATACAGATATGTATATCTCCTCCTTTGTAACCGACCTTGTGTAAACCTAGCCCTTTCCGGTGTCTATATAAACCGGAGGGTTTTAGTCCGTAGGACAACATACAATCATACCATAGGCTAGCTTTTAGGCTTTAGGCTCTCCGATCTCGTGGTAGATCAACTCTTGTAATACTCATATCATCAAGAATAAATCAAGCAGGACGTAGGGTTTTACCTCCATTAAGAGGGCCCAAACCTGGGTAAAACATCGTGTCCCCTGCCTCCTGTTACCATCCGCCTTAGACGCACAGTTCGGGACCCCCTACCCGAGATCCGCCGGTTTTGACACCGACATTGGTGCTTTCATTGAGAGTTCCTCTGTGTCGTTGCCGTTAGGCTTGATGGCTCCTACGATCATCGTTAGCGATGCAGTCCAGGGCGAGCCTTTTCTCCCCGGACAGATTTTTGTATTCGGCGGCTTTGCACTGCGAGCCAATTCGCTTGGCCATCTGGAGCAGATTGAAAGCTACGCCCCTGGCCATCAGGTCAGGTTTGGAAGCTTAAACTACACGGCCGATATCCGCGGAGACTTGATCTTCGACGGATTCGAGCCTCTGCCTTGTGCGTCACGCGGTCACGATGAGTATGATTTAGCTCTACCATCAGACAGTGTTCAGGAGATCGCACCGGCAGCCGCTCCGACCCTCAATTCGGAGCCAGTTGCACCATCCATGGACGGGTGGATGGACCCCGCCATGGAGGCCTTACCCTCAGCGGCGATCGAGCCGAACATCGACCTTACCCTGCACGAGAGCCGTGTTGTCAGACTGTCGGATCCTTCTTCGGCCACGGACTCCGAACCGCCTGCGCCCGTTCCTCGCGAATCCAATTGGGCGCCGATCATGGAGTTTTTTCAGCACTCGCCCTTTGGCGACATACTGAACTCATTAAGGTCTCTCTCCTTGTCAAGAGGATGCTGGCCGAACTATGTCCGGCAGGATTGGGATGCGGATGACGAAGAAATTCGCTGCCCACCCACCACCCACTTAGTAGCCACTGTCGACGACTTAACCGACATGCTCGACTTCGACTCTGAAGACATCGACGGTATGGATGACGATGCGGGAGATGTAGAGGAACCACTGCCCAGAGGGCAATGGACAGCCACCTCATCATACGATATATACATGGTGGACACACCCAAAGAAGGCAATGGCGACGAGACAAAGGAGGATGACCCCTCCAAGAAGCAACCCAAGCGCCGACGTTAGCGGCACCGCTCTAAGTCCCGTCAAAGCAAAAGTGGTGATACCGGCACAGGAGATAATAGAACTCCGGATAGTGCCGAAGATGGCAACAATCCCCCCAGCACGATTTAGGGCAGGAGGAGAGGGAAGCCATCCCTCCTGAGAGAGCGGCAGATGAAAAGGAGGAGGATGATAATTACATGCCTCCCTCCGAAGACGAGGCAAGCCTCGATGATGACGAATTCGTCATGCCAGAGGATCCCGTCGAACAAGAGCGCTTCAAGCGCCAGCTTATAGCCACGGCAAATAGCCTTAAGAAAAAGCAGCAGCAGCTTCAAGCTGATCAAGATCTGCTAGCTGATAGATGGACTGAAGTCCTCGCGGCCGAGGAATATAAACTTGAACGCCCCTCCAAGAGTTACCCAAAATGCAGGTTGCTACCCCGACTGGAGGAAGAAGCGTATGACGCGGTTGATCGTCCACCTCGTGTCCACGATAGAGAGGCATTCCAGCCAAAAGCTCAGCCTGCACCCCGACGCCATTCAAATAAAAAGGCATGGGGAAATACGCCAGACCTGTGAGACGTATTGGAGGATAAAGAAAAACATGCAAGATCGATCTACGGATCACGAGGGCGCGCCACTATGTGAGATGATAAACGTCACGCCGGATACAGTAAAAGTAAATCCGTCCGGGCCGAACACAGCGGGCAAGACTCATTGGAGCTGCCTCGCGATATAGCCCAGTACAAAGGTGCCGCACACCCCTTATGCTTCATAGATGAAGTAATGGATCATCAAATCCAATAGGGTTTCAAACCCGTAAACATAGAATCATACGACGGCACGACAGATCCTGCGGTATGGATCGAGGATTTCCTCCTGCACATCCACATGGCCCGCGGTGATGACCTACACGCAATCAAATACCTCTCACTCAAACTTAAAGGACCAGCTCGGCATTGGCTCAACAACTTGCCAGCAGAGTCCATTGGCTGTTGGGAAGATCTGGAAGCCGCATTCCTCGACAACTTTCAGGGCACCTATGTGCGACCACCGGACGCCGATGACCTGAGCCATATAATTCAGCAGCCAAAGGAATTGGCCAGGCAATTCTAGACACGGTTCCTAACAAAGAAAAATCAAATCGCCGACTATCCGGATGCAGAGGCCCTAGCAGCTTTTAAACACAACATCCGCGACGAGTGGCTAGCCCGGAACCTTGGTCAGGAAAAGCCAAAATCTATGGCAGCCCTCACGACACTCATGACCCGCTTTTGTGCGGGAGAAGACAGCTGGCTGGCTCGCAGTAATAACATATCAAAGAACCATGGTACTTCGGATACCAAGGACGGCAGTAGCAGGTCACGTCGCAACAAACATAAGCACCGCATTAACAACGACAATACCGAGGATACGGCAGTCAATGCCGGATTCAAAGGCTCTAAACCCGGTCAGCGGAAAAAGCCATTCAAAAGAAGCACTCCGGGCCCGTCCAATTTGGACCGTATACTCGATCGCTCGTGTCAAATACACGGCACCCCCGACAAGCCAGCCAACCACACCAATAGGGATTGTTGGGTGTTCAAGGAGGCCGGCAAGTTAATTGCCGAAAACAAAGATAAGGGGCCACATAGTGATGAAGAGGAGGAGCCCCGGCAGCCGAATACCGGAGGACAGAAGGAGTTCCCCTCACAAGTGCGGACGGTGAACATGATATACGCAACCCACATCCCCAAGAGGGAGCGGAAGCGTGCGCTTAGGGACATATATGCGTTGGAGCCAGTCGCCCCAAAGTTCAACCCATGGTCCTCCTGTCCGATCACCTTCGATCACAGGGACCACCCCACTAGTATCCATCAAGGTGGATTCGCCGCACTGGTCTTAGACCCAATTATTGACGGATTTCACCTCACTCGAGTCCTTATGGATGGCGGCAGCAGCCTGAACCTGCTTTACCAAGACACGGTGCGCAAAATGGGTATAGACCCCTCAAGGATCAAACCCACAAAAACGACCTTTAAAGGCGTCATACCAGGTGTAGAGGCCCATTGCACAGGCTCAGTCACACTGGAAGTGGTCTTCGGATCCCCGGATAACTTCCGAAGCGAAGAGTTAATCTTCAATATAGTCCCGTTCCGCAGTGGTTATCATGCACTGCTCGGGCGAACCGCATTTGCGAGATTCAATGCGGTACCGCATTATGCATACCTCAAGCTCAAGATGCTAGGACCTCAGGGGGTCATTACAGTTAATGGAAACACATAGCGCTCTCTCCGAATGGAGGAGCACACTACGGCTTGCTACCTCTTGAGCTTGCGTTGGTTTTCCCCGAAGAGGAAGTGATGATGCAGCAAAGTAGCGTAAGTATTTCCCTCAGTTTTTGAGAACCAAGGTATCAATCCAGTAGGAGGCCACGCTCAAGTCCCTCGTACCTGCACAAAACGATAGCTACTCGCAACCAATGCGATTAGGGGTTGTCAATCCCTTCACGGTCACTTACGAGAGTGAGATCTGATAGATATAATATTTTTGGTATTTTTAGTATAAAGATGCAAAGTAAAAAGTAAAGGCAAAGTAAAAAAGCAAAACAAGATTAAAGTGATGGAGATTGATATGATGAGAATAGACCCGGGGGCCATAGGTTTCACTAGTGGCTTCTCTCAAGAGCAGAAGTATTCCACGGTGGGTGAACAAATTACTGTTGAGCAATTGACAGAATTGAGCATAGTTATGAGAATATCTAGGCATGATCATGTATATAGGCATCACGTCCGTGACAAGTAGACCGAAACGATTCTGCATTACTACTATTACTCCACTCATCGACCGCTATCCAGCATGCATCTAGAGTATTAAGTAAAAAACAGAGTAACGCTTTAAGCAAGATGACATGATGTAGAGAGATAAATTCATGCAATATGAAATAAACCCCATCTTGTTATCCTCGATGGCAACGATACAATACGTGCCTTGCTGCCCCTTCTGTCACTGGGAAAGGACACCGCAAGATCGAACCCAAAGCTAAGCACTTCTCCCATGGCAAGAACTACCAATCTAGTTGGCCAAACCAAACGGATAATTTGAAGAGACTTGCAAAGATAACCAATCATACATAAAAGAATTCAGAGAAGATTCAAATAATTATTCATAGATAGACTTGATCATAAACCCACAATTCATCGGTCTCAACAAACACACCGCAAAAAGAAGATTACATCGAATAGATCTCCACAAGAGAGGGGGAGAACTTTGTATTGAGATCCAAAAAGAGAGAAGAAGCTCTAGCTACTAACTATGGACCTGAAGGTATGAGGTAAACTACTCACACTTCATCGGAGAGGCTATGATGATGTAGAAGCCCTCCATGATGACGGCCCTCTCCGGCGGAGCTCCGAAACAGGCCCCAAGATGGGATCTCGTGGATACAGGAAGTTACAGCGGTGGAATTAGGTTTTTGGCTCCGTATCTATTCATTTGGGGGTACGTAGGTATATATAGGAGGAAGGAGTACGTCGGTGGAGCATCGAGGGGCCCACGAGGCAGGGGCACGCCCTAGGGGGTGCGCGCCCCCCACCCTCGTGGCCGCCTCTCTGTTGCCTTGGCGTAGGGTCCAAGTCTCCTGGATCACGTTCGGTGAGAAAATCACGTTCCCGAAGGTTTCATTCCGTTTGATATTCCGTTTCTTCAAAACACTGAAATAGGCAAAAACAGCAATTCTGGGTTGGGCCTCCGGTTGATAGGTTAGTCCCAAAATAATATGAAAGTGGAAAATAAAGCCCAATATAGTCCAAATCAGTAGATAATATAGCACAGAGCAATCAAAAATTATAGATACGTTGGAGACGTATCATGTATCCCCAAGCTTAATTCCTGCTCGTCCTCGAGTAGGTAAATGATAAAAAGAGAATTTTTGATGCGGAGTGCTACTTGGCATAATTTCAATGCAAATCTTCTTAATTGTGGTATGAATATTCAGATTAGAAAGATTCAAGAAAAAAGTTTATATTGATATAAAAAATAATAATACTTCAAGCATACTAACAAAGCAATTATGTCTTCTCAAAATAACATGGCCAAAGAAAGTTTTCCCTACAAAATCATATAGTCTGGCTATGCTCCATCTTCACCACACAAAGTATTTAAATCATGCACAACCCCGATGACAAGCCAAGCAATTGTTTCATACTCTAACCTTTTCAAAACTTTTTCAATCTTCACGCAATACATGAGCGTGAGCCATGGATATAGCACTATAGGTGGAATAGAATGGTGGTTGTGGAGAAGACAAAAAGGAGGGGAAGATAGTCTCACATCAACTAGGCGTATCTACGGGCTATGGAGATGCCCATCAATAGATATCAATGTGAGTGAGTAGGGATTGCCAATGCAACGGATGCACTAGAGCTATAAATGTATGAAAGCTCAACAAAAGAAACTAGTGGGTGTGCATCCAACTTGCTTGCTCACGAAGACCTAGGGCAATTTTTTGAGGAATCCCATCATTGGAATATACAAACCAAGTTATATAATGTAAAATTCCCACTAGTATATGGAAGTGACAACATATGAGACTCTCTATATGAAGAACATGGTGCTACTTTGAAGCACAATATATGAGACTTGCTATATCATGGTGCTACTTTGAAGCACAAGTGTGGAAAAAGGATAGTAGCATTGCCCCTTTTTTGGGACTTCTTTTTTTCTTTGGCCTTTCTCTCTCTCTTTTTTATTGGGACAATGCTCTATTGAATGATGATCATCACACTTTTATTTATTTACAACTCAATGATTACAACTCGATTCTAAAACAAAGTATGATTCTATATGGATGCCTCCGGCGGTGTACCGGGATATACAATGAATCAAGAGTGACAAGTATGAAGAAATTTTGAACGGTGGCTTTGCCACAAATACTATGTCAACTACATGATCATGCTAAGCAATATGACAATTATGAATGTGTCATGATGAACTAGATGGTGGAAAGTTGCATGGCAATATATCTCGTAATGGCTATGGAAATGCCACAATAGCTAGGTATGGTGGCTGTTTTGAGGAAGGTATATGGTAGGTGTATGATACCAGCGAAAGGTGCGTGGTATTAGAGAGGCTAGCAAAGTTGGAAGGGTGAGAGTGCGTATAATCCATGGACTCAACATTAGTCATAAAGAACTCATATACTTATTGCAAAAATCTAGAAGTTATCAAAGCAAAGTATTATGCGCATGCTCCTAGGGGGATAGATTGGTAGGAAAAGACCATCGCTCATCCCCGACCACCACTCATAAGGAAGACAATCAATAAATAAATCATGCTCCGACTTCATCACATAACAGTTCACCATACGTGCATGCTACGTGAATCACAAACTTTAACACAAGTACTCTTTAAATTCACAACTACTCAACTAGCATGACTTTAATATTATCACCTCCATATCTCAAAAAAATTATCATGCTTCAATCTTTTCTTAGTATTCAACACACTCAAAAGAAAGTTTCACAAATCTTGAATACCAAGCATATTATTATTAAGCAAATTACCATGCTATTAAGGGACTCTCAAAATAATTTAAGTGAAGCATGAGAGATTAATAGTTTCTTTAAAACAAATCCACCACCGTGCTCTAAAAGATCTAAATGCAGCACATAGAGCAAAACTACTTAGCTCAAAAGATATAAGTGAAGCACATAGAGCAAAACTACTTAGCTCAAAAGATATAAGTGAAGCACATAGAGTATTCTATCAAATTTTAATTCATGTATGGCTCTCTCAAAAGGTGTGTACAGCAAGGATGATTGTGGCATACTAAAACACAAAGACACAAATAATACAAGACGCTCCAAGCAAAACACATATCATGTTGGTGAATAAAAATATAGCTCCAAGTAAATTACCGATGGAAGTGGACGAAAGAGAGGATGCCTTCCGGGGCATCCCCAAGCTTTGACTTTTTGGTGTCCTTGGATTATTTTGGGGGTGCCATGGGCATCCCCAAGCTTAGTCTCTTGCCACTACTTGTTCCATAATCCATCAAAAGAATTCACCCAAAACTTGAAAACTTCACAACACAAAACTTAAAGTAGAAAACTCGTGAGCTCCGTTAGCGAAAGAAAACAAAAGACCACTTCAAGGTACTGTAATGAAATCATTCTTTATTTATATTGGTGTTAAACCTACTGTATTCCAACTTCTCTATGGATTATAAACTATTTTACTAACCATAGATTCATCATAATAAGCAAACAACACACAAAAAACAGAATCTGTCAAAAACAGAACAGTCTGTAGTAATCTGTAGCTAGCGCAAGATCTGGAACCCCAAAAATTCAAAAATAAATTGCTGGACGTGAGGAATTTATCTATTAATCATCTTAAAAAGAATTAAATAAATATCACTCTTCAAATAAAAATGACAGAAGTTCTCGTGAGCGCTAAAGTTTCTGTTTTTTACAGCAAGTTCAACAAGACTTTCCCCAAGTCTTCCCAACGGTTCTACTTGGCACAAACACTAATTAAACACAAAAAACACAACCAAAACAGAGGCTAAATAATTTATTTATTACTAATCAGGGGCAAAAAGCAAGGAATAAAAATAAAATTGGGTTTCCTCCCAACAAGCGCTATCGTTTAACGCCCTAGCTAGGCATAAAAGCGAGGATAGATCTAGGTATTGCCGTCTTTGGTAGCCAATCCATAAGTGGCTCTCATGATAGTTTCATATGGTAATTTTATTTTCTTTCTTGGAAAGTGTTCCATGCCCTTTTTTAATGTAAATTGAAATCTAATATTCCCTTCCTTCATATCAATAATCGCACCAACCGTTCTAAGGAAAGGTCTACCAAGAATAATAGGGCAAGAAGGATTGCAATCTATATCAAGAACAATGAAATCTACGGGCACATAATTTATATTTGCAACAATAAGAACATCATTAATCCTTCCCATAGGTTTCTTAATAGTAGAATCCGCAAGATGCAAGTTTAGAGAGCAATCATCAAAATTGCAGAAATCTAGTAAATCACACAAAGTTTTGGGGATAGTGGAGACACTAGCATCCAAATCACACAAAGCATAAAACTCATGATCTTTAATTTAATTTTAATAGTTGGTTCCCACTCATCATAGAGTTTTCTAGGGATAGAAACTTTCAACTCAAGTTTTTCTTCATAAGATTGCATCAAGGCATCAACAATATGTTCGGTGAAGGCTTTATGTTGACTATAAGCATGTGGAGAATTTAGCACGGATTGCAACAAGAAAATCCAATCAATTAAAGAGCAACTTTCATAATTAAATTCCTTGAAATCCAATATAGTGGGTTTAGCAACATCTAGATTTTTATTTCTTTCAATCCCACTTTCATCAATTTCATCATAAAGATCTAAATACTCCGAATTTTTAGAACGCCTTCTAGGTAAAGGAAGATCATATTAAGTTTCATCAAGATTCATATTGCAAAAAAAGATTTAATAGGGGACACATCAATAAATTTTAGATCTTCATCTTGATTTTCATAGGAATTGGAAGAACACGCTTTAATAAAGGCATCTTTAGAAGCACGCATCCTAGCTGTTCTTTCCTTGCACCCATCAATGGAAACTCTCATGGCTTTGAGAGACTCATTGATACCATGCTTAGGAGGAATAGATCTAATCTTTAAAGAATCAATCTCAAGAGAAACTCTATCAACGTTTCTAGCCAAATCATCAACTTTAAGCAATTTCTCTTCAAGCAAAGCATTAAAATTCTTTTGTGAATTCATAAACTCTTTAACACTATTCTCAAATTCAGAGGGAAACTTATTATAATTTCCATAAGAGTTTTTGTAGGAATTCCCATAATTATTAGAAGGATTACTAGGATATGGCCTAAGGTTAAAATTCCCTCTATAAGCGTTGTTACCAAAATTATTCCTACCAACAAAATTCACATCCATAGATTCATTGTTATTCTCAATCAAAGTAGACAAAGGCATATCTTTAGGATCAGAAGAAATACTCTTAGTAGCAAATAATTTCATAAGTTCATCCATCTTTCCACTCAAAACATTGATTTCTTCTATCACATGCACTTTTTTATTAGAAGATCTTTCAGTATGCCATTGAGAGTAATTAACCATAATATTATCTAGGAGTTTAGTAGCATCTCCTAAAGTGATTTCCATAAAAGTGCCTCCCGCGGCCGAATCTAAAAGATTTCTAGAAGCAAAATTCAATCCGGCATAAAAATTTTGTATAATCATCCACAAATTCAAACCATGAGTAGGGCAATTACGTATCATTAATTTCATTCTCTCCCAAGCTTGTGCAACATGTTCATGATCAAGTTTATTAAAGTTCATAATATTGTTTCTAAGAGAGATGATCTTAGCAGGAGGGAAATACTTAGAGATAAAAGCATCTTTGCACTTGTTCCAAGAATCAATACTATTTTTAGGCAAAGACGAAAACCAAGCTTTAGCACGATCTCGAAGCGAAAAAGGAAATAGCTTCAATTTAATGACATCATTATCGACATCTTTTTTATTTTGCATATCACATAAATCAACGAAGCTATTCAGATGAGTAGCGGCATCTTCACTAGGAAGGCCGGCGAATTGATCTTTCATAACAAGATTCAACAAAGCAGTATTAATTTCACAAGATTCAGCATCGGTAAGAGGAGCAATCGGAGTGCTAAGGAAATCATTGTTGTTGGTATTGGTGAAGTCACACAATTTAGTATTATCTTGAGCCATCGCGACAAACAAGCAATCTAACACACGAGCAAACAAAAAGGCAGGCGGGCAAAAGAGGCAAATGGAGAGGGAGGATAGAGAGAGAGAGGGTGAATAAAACGGCAAGGGTGAAGTGGGGGAGAGGAAAATGAGAGGCAAATGGCAAATAATGTAATGCGAGAGATAGGGATTGTGATGGGTACTTGGTATGTTGACTTTTTGCGTAGACTCCCCGGCAACGGCGCCAGAAATCCTCCTTGCTACCTCTTGAGCTTGCGTTGGTTTTCCCCGAAGAGGAAGGGATGATGCAGCAAAGTAGCGTAAGTATTTCCCTCAGTTTTTGAGAACCAAGGTATCAATCCAGTAGGAGGCCACGCTCAAGTCCCTCGTACCTGCACAAAACGATAGCTACTCGCAACCAACGCGATTAGGGGTTGTCAATCCCTTCACAGTCACTTACGAGAGTGAGATCTGATAGATATAATATTTTTGGTATTTTTAGTATAAAGATGCAAAGTAAAAAGTAAAGGCAAAGTAAAAAAGCAAAACAAGATTAAAGTGATGGAGATTGATATAATGAGAATGGACCCGGGGGCCATAGGTTTCACTAGTGGCTTCTCTCAAGAGCATAAGTATTCTACGGTGGGTGAAAAAATTACTGTTGGGCAATTGATAGAATTGAGCATAGTTATGAGAATATCTAGGCATGATCATGTATATAGGAATCACGTCCGTGACAAGTAGACCGAAACGATTCTACATCTACTACTATTACTCCACTCATCGACCGCTATCCAGCATGCATCTAGAGTATTAAGTTAAAAACAGAGTAACGCTTTAAGCAAGATGACATGATGTAGAGAGATAAATTCATGCAATATGAAATAAACCCCATCTTCTTATCCTCGATGGCAACGATGCAATATGTGCCTTGCTGCCCCTTCTGTCACTGGGAAAGGACACCGCAAGATCGAACCCAAAGCTAAGCACTTCTCCCATGGCAAGAACTACCAATCTAGTTGGCCAAACCAAACGGATAATTCGAAGAGACTTGCAAAGATAACCAATCATACATAAAAGAATTCAGAGCAGATTCAAATATTATTCATAGATAAACTTGATCATAAACCCACAATTCATGGATCTCAACAAACACACCACAAAAAGAAGATTACATCGAATAGATCTCCTCAAGAAAGGGGGAGAACTTTGTATTGAGATCCAAAAAGAGAGAAGAAGCCATCTAGCTACTAACTATGGACCCGAAGGTCTGAGGTAAAATACTCACACTTCATCGGAGAGGCTATGATGATGTAGAAGCCCTCCATGATGACGGCCCTCTCCGGCGGAGCTCCGGAACAGGCCCCAAGATGGGATCTCGTGGATACAGAAAGTTGCGGCAGTGGAATTAGGTTTTTGGCTCCATATCTGTTCGTTTGGGGGTACATAGGTATATATAGGAGGAAGGAGTACGTCGGTGGAGCATCGAGGAGCCCACGAGGCAGGGGGCGCGCCCTCCACCCTCGTGACCGCCTCTTTGATGCCTTGGCGTAGGGTCCAAGTCTCCTGGATCACGTTCGGTGAGAAAATCACATTCCCGAAGGTTTCATTCCGTTTGGACTCCGTTTGATATTCCGTTTCTTCGAAACATTGAAATAGGCAAAAAAACAGCAATTCTGGGTTGGGCCTTCGGTTAATAGGTTAGTCCCAAAAATAATATAAAAGTGGAAAATAAAGCCCAATATAGTCCAAAACAGTAGATAATATAGCATGGAGCAGTCAAAAATTATAGATACATTGGAGACATATCACGGCCCTCGCAGTGGAAGCGCAAAGCAGCCTCTTAAGGCAATCCACTAGTTCGGCGTTTAAGGACCCGAACACCTTCAAGCGCGCCCGGAGTAATCAGCAACAGGACCGCCTGGCACGTTCCGAGCTCGCATAGCAATGCGGCCCCCACCCCGGCCCAAGCCAAACGGCGAAACTCGTGCCATGCGTACATAATTACACATTAAAAATATCATGGGCACAGGTAGGGAGGGGGCACGACTACGGCACGCCCCAAGACGCGGCTTAAACCGCACTAGGGGCTTCCCGCTTTGTTATTTTTCTCTCTTTCAGGATATTAATCTCTGGAAACCCTGTCTAGCAGCATGATTGCCGAACAAATGATGCAGCATCCAAGGAGGCAGAAAGCTACATCACACCACGGAACTCCTAGGTGGATTACGATAACGAGTGAAATACTTGCTTTAATATTATTCCTCAGCTTGCCCTTGGAGGGGACACAGTCCTACTTTTTTCTTATCGCACTACCTGTATCATTCTGCTCTAACGCACGTTTTTTAATAAACAATGCATTGCATTAAGGCTTTTATTGCATTCTTCTTTATATATATATGTGTGTGTTCATTAATGACAACTTGCAACCGTACACTTTGGTACGGCCAAAACACCAGGGGCTTAAGTACCCCACAATATGGTGTGAGAAGTCCGAACACTTTCACAAGTGCGGCACCCCGAACTTATAGCATTATATGCATCAGCTTCGAATCATGTCTTTGGTCAATAGTTGGGTTTGCCCGGCTCCCATGTTTTGGTATCTTACGTTCCGCTATATCGGCTAAGGTAGAACTGGGGGAACTACTGCGATTGTGCCCCGGTTTTGCTGGGCTAAGCACCTCAGTAGAGAAAGCTAAAACTAACTGTCATGATAAGGTGAGAGACTGGTCGCTATTTGAGAGGTTTTTGAGTCCTTAAAGACTTATGCCGCTTAGAGCGAGGAGTCGGCCCTGTCCAGCTTAAGGCGTGTATCGCGCCCCAGATTCGACCTTCCAAATACTAGGGGCTTCGCCGAAATTTAAAATTATAGAATTCTATGGCTAAGTGAGAGTGATAACGCATTATAGTTCGATTGGCTTGTTCGTTGTGCTGAGCACCTCCCTCGAAGGACCCAAAAATGGGAACAAGAGTGCTTAGGTTTATCCCGAACACCCCAGCACTCGTGGCATGGGGGCAGAAGCCGACGACTAGCCATCTCTCAGATTTGATAAACAGCCGAACAGAAGGTAATATTTTAAATTCAAACAAGCGTTGCATAGCGCATATGAACAAGTTTTCATAGATACATGATTACACGAGCGAGTTTACTCAAATATTACATCTTTTGTACACTCATCTGCTATGAGACGGTCACCCTTCAGGACAGCCTCATAGTACATCTTGGGGTGGCGATGCTCCTTGCCCGCCGGCGGCCCTTCCTTAATCAGCTTCACGGCATCCAGCTTGGCTCATTGCACCTTCACACGGGCGAAAGCCCGGCATGCACCTTCAATGCAGACGGACCACTTGATGACTTCCAGCCGTGGGCAGGCATCCACAAGCCGCCTCACCAGGACGAAGTAGCTATTGGGAAGGGCGTCGCCAGGCCACATCCGGACTATAAAGCCCTTCATGGCCTGTTCGGCCGCCTTCTGTAGCTCGACCAGCTGCTTTAGCTGGTCACTCATGGGCACCGGGTGTTCGGCCCCAGTATACTGAGACCAGAACAACTTCTCCGTTGAGCTTCCCTCTTCGGCCTGGTAAAACTGTGCGGCATCCGACACGCTGCGGGGCAAATCTGCAAACGCTCCTGGAGAGCTCCGGATTAGGGTAAGTAATAAGTAATTTACTTTCACATGCTTGCTCTGCATAAGGAATGCCTTACCCGCCGCTATTTTATTCACCGCCTCAATCTCCTGGAGGGCTCTTTGGGCTTCAGCCTTGGCATTTTTCACGCTTTCGAGGGTCGCGGCAAGCTCGGACTCTCGCGTCTTTGAGTCACACTCCAACGCCTCATGCTTCGACACGAGAGCTTGGAGCTCTTGCTGCACCTCGCCCACCCGTGCCTCCTGACTTTCCCGCTCGGTGCGCTCCTTGGCCGCTCTGTCTTCGACCTCGGATAGCGCTTGCTTCAGGGTCGCCACCTTGGTCGTGGCCCCTGGCAAATTTACGATGATCCTGTCATTTTGCAATCTCGTCTTCTTTTATATATATACATATCTATAGACAGGGTATTACTTACCCTTGTTCTCCTCAAGCTGCCTCTTCGCAAGGCCGAGCTCTTTCTTGGACCCCTTGAGGTCCTGCTTCAGTGCGGCGACCTCCGTAGTCAGTGTGGCAGATGCCAGCAGCGAAGCCTGCATACGCATATTGACATGCTTATATTAGACTCATGCGATATTGTTTGATCCTCTATTCGGCTTTTCTTTGTGAACACCGAACAGAGCATCGGGGGCTATTGTCTATGCGGTAATTTTTTCCCCATATTTCAAAAACTTAGCTCAAAGCCTATTAGAAGGCTGGCACAGGCTTCAGTCAGTCCGCTCTTGGCGGACTGAACCTTCTGGACCACCGCACTCATAATAGTGCGGTGCTCCTCGTCGATGGAAGCGTTGCGAAGCGCTCCCAGCAGATTGTCCGGTGCCTCTGGATGGACAGAGGTCACTGGCACAGGCGTCTTGCCCCTCTTGGAAGGAGGCCGCCTGCCCGAGTCCGGAACCACTGGAGGTTCCGGCACGGTGTTCGGCTGAGGGCCGAACTCGAAGCCCTTGGGGGCCTTGTTCCCTCTGCTCCCGGAGTCCGGAAGGTCGCCTTGAGGCTCCTCCGGGACTGTCTCCCCTCGACCCGGTGCCTCTTGAGACAACACCTCGGCGTTGTCCGTAGGGCAAGGGGAGGTGTCGGTCGGAAGTGGATCGCTATCCATATCCGACGAGTCCAGGGAGCCGTCCGATGAGGATACGTCGATATGGGCTCGGGACGGTCTGCATAATCACGATTCGGCATTAGGAGAAGCAGTGCGACAAAGGAATGCTATGAGTTACTCTGGTATCCGAATACTTACGACTTCGCCAAGGGCTTGGCCCTGGGCAGCCACTCGTCTTCGCCTTCGGCGGCGGTGGTGGAACTGTCCGAAAGGAGAGTCCTTCCCTTCTTGGACCCTTCAGCCCCCCAGTTGGGGCGGCCTTCCTTTTCTTGTCTCCCCCGACTGGAGGGGGAGCGTCTTCATCTTCCTCCTCGTCTTCATGGGAGGAGTGCGCCGAGGAGTCCTCGGACGATGAGTCCGATATCACCTGGCGTCGGGAACTCTTTCGGGTTCCCTTGGCCTTCTTGGTCTTCTCCGACACCTTGTAAGGAGTCGGAGTCAGCATCTCCGTCAGAAGAGCGTCTACTGGGCCTTCGGGCAAAGGAGCCGGACAGTCGATCTGTCCGGCCGTCTCCTGCCAGTCCTGTCAAAGGTACGGGAGCTTAGATCCCGCATAGAGTCAAACTATGAAAAACAAGTATCCTGTAAGAGGTGAAACAACTTACCACGCTGGCTTGGCGCTTCGCGCAGAATCCGCGATCCTCGGTAGTGGAAGGGGGAACCTCGGCGCCCTTGAATAACACCTTCCAGGCATCCTCGTGTGTTGTGTCGAAGAGCCTGTTTAGAGTTTGGTGCTAGGACGGGTCGAACTCCCACAAGTTGAAAGCCTGTTGTTGACACGGGAGGATCCGGCGGATGAGCATGACCTGGACTACGTTGACGAGTTTGAGCTTCTTGCTCACCATGTTTTGGATACATGTTTGGAGTCCGGTCAGCTCTCCCGAACTACCCCAGGATAGGCCCTTCTCTTGCCAGGAGGTGAGCCGCGTGGGGATGCCAGATCGGAACTCAGGGGCCACTGCCCATGCAGGGTCACGAGGCTCGGTGATGTAGAACCACCCTGATTGCCACCCCTTTATGGTCTCCATGAAGGAGCCCTCGAGCCATGTGATGTTGGGCATCTTGCCCACCATGGCGCCTCCGCACTCCGCCTGGCGGCCGCTCACTACCTTCGGCTTGACATTGAAGGTCTTCAGCCATAAGCCAAAGTGCGGCTTGATGCGGAGGAAGGCCTCGCACACGATGATAAACACCGAGATGTTGAGGATGAAGTTCGGGGCCAGATTGTGGAAATCCAGGCCGTAGTAGAACATGAGCCCCCGGATGAATGGGTGGAGAGGGAATCCCTGTCCGCAGAGGAAATGGGTAAGGAACACTACCCTCTCGTGGGGCCTGGGGATGGGGATGAGCTGCCCCTCATCTGGGAGCCGGTGCGCGATGTCGTCGGGCAGGTATCTAGCTCTCCTCAGCTTCTTGATGTGTCCCTCCGTGACGGAGGAGACCATCCACCTGCCTCCCGCTCCGGACATGGTTGGAGAAGGTTGAGGTGGGAAATGCAGACTTGGGCGCTGGAGCTTGAGTGTGCGAAAATGGATGAGCAAAGGGGGAAGAAGGCGTGGATGAAAAGGTGAATCCTTGTCCTTTTATATGGGCGGACGAAACTATGCGTCCCCACCAGCCTAGTAAAACTCGCTTATCCCCCAAGCGCCGTAATCGATGGCGCAGTTGGGTTACCCACGCCCATATTGATGAGAATCCCGTAATAAGGGGGACACGATCTCTGCTTTGACAAGATGTGTCAAAAAACTGCCTCGCGTTATGTGCGGGGCTAGTTAACGGAAACGGTTCAAATAATCACCGGGCCATGGCATAATGTCGTATTGCCAAAACAAGTCAGCAAATTAGATTTGTGGAAATATTATTCTCTCTACAGTGGTATGTGGAACTTATTTTGCAGGGTTGGACACTATCCTTGTATTCAAATTCTTCCGTGGCTTATTCGGAGGAGGAACCCGCCTTGCAATGCCGAAGACAACACTGCGCGCCGGACTCATCGTCATTGAAGCCTAGTTCAGGGGCTACTGAGGGAGTCCTGGATTAGGGGGTCTCTGGACAGCCGGACTATATCCTTTGGCCGGACTGTTAGACTATGAAGATATAAGATTGAAGACTTCGTCTCGTGTCCAGATGGGACTCTACTTGGCGTGGAAGGCAAGCTAGGCAATACGGATATGTATATCTCCTCCTTTGTAACTGACCTTGTGTAACCCTAGCCCTTTCCAGTGTCTATATAAACCGGAGGGTTTTAGTCTGTAGGACAACATACAATCATACCATGGGCTTGCTTTTTGGGTTTAGCCTCTCCGATCTCGTGGTAGATCAACTCTTGTTATACTCATATCATCAAGAATAAATCAAGCAGGATGTAGGGTTTTACCTCCATCAAGAGGGCCCGAACCTGGGAAAAACATCGTGTCCCCTGCCTCCTATTACCATCCGCCTTAGACGCACAGTTCGGGACCCCCTACCCGAGATCCGCCGGTTTTGACACCCGACAGGCGTGATTTAGCTCTGCCATCGGGCAGTGTCTAGGAGATCGCGCCGGCAACCGCTCCGACCCTCAATTCAGAGCCAGCTGCGCCATCCATGGGTGGGTGGATAGACCTCGCCATGGAGGCCATGTCCTCAGCGGCGATCGAGCTGAATATTGACCTTACCCTTCACGAGAGCCGTGATGCCGAACTACCGGATTCTTCCCCGGCCATGGACTCCGAACCGCCGGCGCCCGTGCCTATCGAATCCGATTGGGCGCCGATCATGGAGTTTACCTCCACGGATATCTTTCAGCACTCGCCCTTCGGCAACATACTGAACTCATTAAGGTCTCTCTCCTTGTCAGGAGAGTCTTGGCCGAACTATGTCCGACAAGATTGGGGTACAGATGACGAAGAAATTCGCCGCCCACCCACCACCCACTTAGTAGCCACTGTCGACGATTTGACCGACATGCTCGACCTCGACTTCAAAGACATCGACGGTATGGACGACGATGCAGGAAACGAACAGGAACCACCGCCCACAGGGCATTGGACGCCCACCTCATCATATTGTGTATACATGGTGGACACACCCAAAGAAAACAACGACAAGGAATGGAAGGACGCAACAAAGGGTTGTTCCCTCGAGAAGCAGTCAAAGCGACGACGTAAGCGCCGCTCCAAATCCCGCCTCACCAGAAACAATGGTCATATAGACCCAGCGATAGAGCAGGGTGAACCATCACCGGACCAGGGCAACACGGAGAATCAAACCGAACAACCCGACTCCGTCGAAGATAATAGTCCGGACGATATCACACCGGACAGGCGCCCGGAGCAACAGAATGCCCATCAAAGGCTTGTTGCCACTGCGAGGAGTCTGAAAAAGCAGAAGCAAAGGCTCAGGACTGCGCAAGACACACTTAGAATCAGATGGAGTGAAGTACTCAACACTGCAGTGAAGCACGGCGGTAATCGCCACACCAAGAGCTACCCGAAGCGAAAGTTGCTACCTGAATTCGACGAGGAGGCCTTAGATCCCCCGCAATTAGAAAATAAAACGGCCATCCGGTCGGATAGACAACCTCACGGCCAATATAGAGCGGCAAACGACGCCGCACATAAGCCAGTACACGATCCACGCGAGGGCTCGCATCAAAAGGACGGCGCAACCAGATCCATATACGGGCCACACAAGGGCGCTCCAGTATGCAATACAACACAACAAACATCCGAACACCACGGTACACCCAAATACAGGGGTGCCGCACACCCCCTATGTTACACCAATGAGGTGCTGGACGATGAATTTCCAGAGGGATTCAAACCCGTAAACATAGAGGCGTACGACGGAACAACAGACCCTGGGGTCTGGATTGAGGACTATATCCTCCATATCCACATGGCTCCAGGAGACGATCTCCAGGTCATAAAGGACTTACCCCTCAAGACTCAAAGGGCCAGCTCGGCACTGGCTTAAAAGCCTCCCCGAAAGCTCCATTGGAAGCTGGGAAGAGCTCGAAGAAGCTTTTCGGGCGAATTTTCAAGGGACTTATGTCCGACCTTCGGATGCGGACGATTTGAGTCATATAACTCAACAGCCCGGAGAGTCAGCCCGAAAGCTTTGGAATAGGTTTCTTACTAGAAAGAACCAAATAGTCGACTGTCCGGACGCCGAAGCCTTGGCAGCTTTTAAGCATAGCGTCCGCGAAGAATGGCTTGCCAGACACCTCGGCCAAGAAAAGCCGAGAACAATGGCAGCGTTAACAAGCCTCGTGACCCGATTTTGCGTGGGTGAGGACAGCTGGTTAGCCAGATGCAGCACCAGCGACCCAAGTACATCCGAAGTTAGAGATGGAAACGGGAAATCACGACGCAGCAAAAATAATAAGCGCCGGAATAAAGAAGACAGCCCGACGAGCACGGCGGTAAACACCGGATTCAGAAGCTCTCGGCCAGATCAGCAAAAGCCGCCCTCTAAAGGCGCCAGAGATGAACTGTCCAGCCTCAACAAAATTCTGGACCAAATATGCCAGATCCATAGAACCCCTGGTAAACCCGCTAATCATACCCACAGAGAATGTTGGGTCTTCAAGCAGTCCGGCAAGCTCAACGCCGTACACAAGGGGGAGGATACACCAAGCGAAGACGAGGATGAGCCTCTCAAGCAAGACACTGGGGAACAAAAGAAATTTCCACCAGAAGTCAAAATAGTGAACGTGTTACACGTGATCAAGGGGAGAAGCAAAGCGGCACTCCCAGAGAAATATGCCCAAGGGACTATCACCGCGGAGTCCTGCCACTGGTCGTCTCAGCCGATCACTTTTGACCATCGGGATTACTCAGCAAGTATCCGGCGTGCAGGATGGGCTGCCTTGGTATTAGACCCAATAATTGACGGATACCATTTCACACGAGTCCTGATGGACGGTGGCAGCAGTCTAAACCTGATATATCAGGACACAATCCGCAAAATGGGGATAGACCCAACAAAAATTTGCCGCAGCAATACTACCTTTAAAGGAGTAACACCAGGCCCAGGGGCTCATTGCACGGGCTCCCTGCTACTAGAGGTTATATTCGGCCTCCCCGATAACTTCCGTAGCGAAAATTTAACATTCCACATTGCTCCATTCCAAAGTGGCTATCAAGCACTACTTGGACGCGAAGATTTCGCTCGCTTTAATGCAATACCGCATTACGCTTCCCTCGCGCTTAAGATGCCTGGTCCACGTGGCATCATTACAGTGAATGGAAATATTGAGCGATCCTTGCGCGCCGAAGAGAGTGTGACTGCCTTGGCAGCCGCACACTAAAAACGGCCTCACCAACTAAAGCATTTGATAGGTCGTCAAGACCACGAACACGGTTAGACGAGTCCGGCACAGCCATATGTAATTCATACAGGTTTGATGGCCACACCTCCATTACAAATACAAGGGACTCAACGCGCGCAGACAAGTGGCAATTTTTACTCATCTTGAATTGTACATGGTTTCTTTAAACCTATCTTTTTGCATGACAACTTTTCACCTAAGTTTCTCTCTTTTACAGATGACCATCGTGCTACACCCGTCCAGGATACGGCACAATGGAGACATAGGCGCAGATGTGCAGCAGGGACCCGTTCCAAGGGTTCTTTTTAGATTAAGACCTTGCATAAACCTTTTTTACTGTCTCTTGTTGATACACATCCCTCGGATTCTCAGTATAATTGAGAAGGATGCTGACGTCTTGGCATGTGGCCACGTCAGAATAATGCACGTACCTATACACAAGGGGCTTCTTACAAAGGGCACTATTTAGGCTCGGTTTATACCATAAAGACCGAATACCTTAGGGAGTGTTCGGCGTCGCGAGTTTGGCCTTATATGCATCAGCTCCGAATCATGTCTTTGGTCAAATGTTGGGTTTGCCCGGCTCCTGTGTTTTGGTGCCTTACGTTCCGCTCTATCGGCTAAGGCAGCACCAGGAGAACTACTGCGATTGTGCCCTGGTTCATCCGGACGAGCACCTTAGTAGAGAAAGCCGAAAACTGACTGTCATGATATAGCGCAAGACTAGTCAACCACTCGATGACCTATCGGAATGTTAGAATTCCTCCACCTTAACGAAGGGCCGTTTCCCGGCCAAGCATATACGCACCCCGAATTCGGGAGAGTGCGGAGCCACCAGGGGATATATAGTAGCCCCACCATCAAACTCCTATGGCTAAGTGAAAGTGTTAAAGCATTATAGTCCGGTTGCCTCGTTCGCTGCGCTATCACCTCCTTAATAGTACCAAGATGTTGGGTTAAGTGTGAACACGCGTCTTCTGCGAGCACCTCCGCATTATATGCGTGGGGGTTGAAGCCGACGACTGCAATCTTTCAGGTTATATACATATATACATAAACGGCCGCACAGGAGGCATCCTAATACTTTCAGGAAAAAAGTATAAATATAGCCTTAATAAATTTCATAAAAACATTGTGTTTACAATGGGAATACATGTCACTCAGAGATAATATTCTTCGAGCACTGGGCCTCTATCAAACGAGCACCCTCAAGAACTTCTTCAAAATAGTGCTCGGCAGGGACTCGGCCTATGGCCGAACCCTGCACCGCAACAGTGGTAGCATCTATCTCCGCCCAATATGCTTTGACACGGGCAAGGGCCATCCGCGAGCCTTCTATGCACGCCGACCTCTTCATCGCATTGATGTGCGGCACCGCACCAAGGAACTGCTGCACTAAGCTGAAATAGCTGTTCGGCTTCGGCTTTTCCGGCCACAGATGATCTACGACGGACCTCATGGCGAGTCCGGACAATCTATTAAGTTCGGCCCACTCGGCTAGCTGATCAGTCAAGGGAAGCGGACGCTCTGGAACGTTAAATTGCGACCAGAACAGCTTGTCCACTTCACGATCTGTTTGATCTCGGAAGTATTCGACCGCATCGACAGCGCTCGCTGCCAAGTCCATATATGCGTCTGCCGAACTCCATAGCCGATGCAGAGGGGCATACCGCGGATCTCTGAACTTCCTCCACTGCAGAAAGGGCTTCCCAGCCGCAATATCCCCGGCTTCACGTAGCTCCTCCTTCTTCGCCCTCATAGCAGAGCGGGTGTGTTTGGTCGCCACCATGGCCTTTTCAAGGTCCGTTACCTTCGCTCGGTTCTCTTCTTCAAGGAACTGGCAACGGTCGGTAGTGTCTTTTAACTTTACGACCATCTTGCGATCTTCTCTTTGCTCTCGCAATGCGCGGCCTTCTCGGCTCTTAACTCTCCGGCCGCCTTTAAAGCGGCCGCATTACTAATTCTTGCTTGTTCCTTGGCTTGGGCAAGTTCGGCCCGAAGGGTCTCCACGGTGGCAGCTCCATCTGCAGTCACAACATATTAAAGATACTGGCGTTACGCTGCTCTTACTATGTGACATTCACCAGAAAACATTACTTACCCCGTGCCTCGTTAACAAGCTCGATGTCGGCTTCTGCCGCATCCAGTTGCCGCTTCGGCTTGGCAAACTCATTAGTCCGCTAGCCACCGGAGCTTCCACCACCTGCACATAAAGGAAGTTTGGTTATTACCTGGGACTACAATCCTCTGTTCGCCGCCGCTCTCGACGACAACCATAGTCTCAGGGGCTACTATCTACACAGGGCACACCTAAAAATGTGCAGTACTATCAAAAAGTATATCATTTCACGTACCTCAAAGCCCGTCAGTAGACTCATAAAAGCTTCATGCAATCCGCTTTCGGCAGACGAAATTCTTTCTATCACTGTACCCATCAACGTATGGTGTTCTTCTGAGATGGCCGCTCGCTCCAATAGCTCCCTCAGTACGTCCGACCGCATACCAGATGGTGCCGGACTCTTTTGTTTGCTCTCTTCAAGAGCCAGACGTCGGGGAGTTCGGGTGACTATAGAATTATCTTCTGGCCTCACCGGATCCGGAGAGGCCCTCCATGACGACACTTCAAGGTCACCCGCTTCTTGAGCGGGGGAGTCCGGGGGAGGCGTTTCGCTCTCCATCATCTCCGGAAGAAGATCCCCCGAAGACGAGCTCTGCTGAGAAGGGCTAAGATCCGAACTGCAAGATAAACACTTCGGTTATTTTCCTTAGAGGTAAAGTAGTATATCTCCACTATTAAAGTACTTTTTGATTACTTATAGCTCGTTGGAGGGCTGATCCCCGCGTGGACTTTGTGCGGCAAGAGCACCCTCCAAGGCAGGACCCTCTGGTGGAGATTTCTTCTCCCGTTTGGAAGCCTTTGTTTCCGGATCTTCAGAGGCAGTCCTCTTCCTTCCCCGAAGCGGGAGAAGGTCGGATTCTTCCCCTTGGTTATCCTCCTTCACGGAGGCGCTCATTCCCTCGGTTGGAATTGGTAGCAATGGGGGCCCGCTTTCGCCCTCTTTATTCCCCCCTTTATCTTACTTTGAGGGCTCCGGGCAAGGTGCTAGCTCGAGCATCTTTTCCAGTACCGTATTCTCCAAACCCTCAGGAAGGGGGGGCGAACACGGAATCATCTTCACCCTGGTTAGACAGTCCTCGTCAAAGAGCGATTTCATAGAATGACGTTGATACGTCCATTTTGCATCATGCTTTCATATTGATATTTATTGCATTATGGACTGTTATTTCACTTTATGTCACAATACTTATGGCTATTCTCTCTTATTTTACAAGGTTTACATAAGGAGGGAGAATGCCGGCAGCTGGAATTCTGGGCTGGGAAAGGAGCAAATGTTAGAGACCTATTCTGCGCAACTCCAAAAGTCCTGAAACTCCACAGAACATCTTAAAATAAATAAAGAAAAATCCTCGCCAAAGATGAAGGCCAGGGGGCCCACACCCTGCTCACGAGGGTGGGGGGCGCCCCCCCTAGGGCGGCCCCCCTACCTCGTGGGCCCCCTGGTCGGTCTCCGATATCCATCTTCTGCTATATGAAGTCTTTCGATGAGAAAAAAATAAGAAGGAACCTTTCGGGATGAGACTCCGCCGCCACGAGGCGGAACCTTGGCGGAACCAATCTAGAGCTCCGACAGAGCTGTTCTGCCGGGGATACTTCCCTCTGGGAGGGGGAAATCATCACCATCGTCATCACCAACGCTCCTCTCATTGGGAGAGGGCAATCTCCATCAACATCTTCTCCAGCACCATCTCATCTCCAAACCCTAGTTCATCTCTTGTATCCAATTCTTGTCTCAAAGTCTGGGATTGGTGCTAGTAGGTTGCTAGTAGTGTTGATTACTCCTTGTAGTTGATGCTAGTTGGTTTATTTGGTGGAAGATCATATGTTCAGATCCTATATGCATATTATTACCCCTCTGATTATGAACATGAATATGCTTTGTGAGTAATTACGTTTGTTCCTGAGGACAAGGGAGACGTCTTGCTATTAGTAGTCATGTGAATTTGGTATTCGTTTGATATTTTGAGAAGATGCATGTTGTCTAGCCTCTAGTGGTGTTATGTGAACGTCGACTACATAACACTTCACCATTATTTGGGCCTAGAGGAAGGCATTGGGAAATAATAAGTAGATGATGGGTTGCTAGAGTGACAGAAGCTTAAACCCTAGTTTATGCGTTGCTTCATAAGGGGCTGATTTGGATCCACATGTTTCATGCTATGGTTAGGTTTACCTTAATACTTTTGTTGTAGTTGCGGATGCTTGCAATAGAGGTTAATCGTAAGTGGGATGCTTGTTCAAGTAAGAACAGCACCCAAGCACCGGTCCACCCACATATCAAATTATCAAAGCATCGAACGCGAATCATATGAACATGATGAAAACTAGCTTGACGATATTCCCATGTGTCCTCGGGAGCGCTTTTCCTATTATAAGAGTTTGTTCCAGTTCGTCCTTTGCTACAAAAAGGATTGGGCCACCTTGCTGCACTTTATTTACTTTTCCTACTTGTTGCTCATTACAATTTATCTTATCACAAAACTATCTGTTACCACTTATTTCAGTACTTGCAGAGAATACCTTGCTGAAAACCGCTTATCATTTCCTTCTGCTCCTCGTTGGGTTCGACACTCTTACGTATCGAAAGGACTACGATAGATCCCCTATACTTGTGGGTCATCAAGACTCTTTTATGGCACCATTGCCGGGGAGTGTAGCGCCTTTGGTAGGTGGAATTTGGTAAGGAAAATTTTATATAGTGTGCTGAAATTTACTGTGACTTGTTACTATGGAAAGTAATTCTCAGAGGGGCTTGTTCGGGGTATCTTCGCCCCGTCCAGTAGAGCAAAGAGTTGCTCCTCAACCTACTGAACCTATTGAAAATGAAACTCCTTTTGAATTTCCTTTGGGTATGATGGAAAAACTACTAGCTAACCCTTTTACAGGAGATGGAACAAAGCATCCTGATGAGCACTTAATATATGTGGATGAAGTTTGTGGATTATTTAAGCTTGCAGGTATACCCGATGATGTTGCTAAGAAGAAGGTCTTCCCTTTATCTTTGAAGGGAGACACATTGATATGGTATAGGCTATGTGATGATATGAGATCATGGAACTATAAAAGATTGAAATTGGAATTTCATCAAAAGTATTACCCTATGCATCTTGTTCATCATGATCATAATTATATATATAATTTCTGGCCTCGCGAAGGAGAAAGCATCGCTCAAGCTTGGGGAGGCTTAAATCAATGTTATATTCATGCCCCAATCATGAGCTCTCGAGAGAAATAATTATGCAAAGTTTTTATGCTCGGCTTTCTCATAATAATCAAACCATGCTCGATACTTCTTGTGCTGGCTCTTTTATGATGAAGACTATTGAATTCAGATGGAATATGTTGGATAGAATTAAATGCAACTCTGAAGATTGGGACCTCGATGAAGGTAAGGAGTCAGGTATGTGTAACGCCCCAGATATACTTTCCATATTTGTATCCAACTCTTGCCGTCTCCGGCGCTAAGTTATATTTATTTCTCGGGTTCGGGTCTTTGTCTCCGTGTGTTGTTTTTCGTTTTCATGCATCTCATATCATGTCATCATGTGCATTGCATTTGCATACGTGTTCATCTCATGCATTCGAGCATTTCCCCCGTTGTCCGTTTTGCATTCCGGCGCTTCGTTCTCCTCCGGTGGTCATTTCTAGCTTTCTTTTGTGTGTGGGTTTCAAACATTTCAGGATTGGACAGAGACTTGTCATGCGGCCTTGGTTTATTACCGGTAGACCGCCTGTCAAGTTTCGTATCATTTGGACTTCGTTTGATACTTCTACGGTTAACCGAGGGACCGAAAAGGCCTCGTGTGTGTTGCAGCCCAACACCCCTCAAATTTGGCCCAAAACCCACCAAACTCTGCTCCATGTCCTAGAGCGTTCGATCACGATCGCGTGGGCGAAAACCGCACCTCATTTGGACTCTCCTAGCTCCCTCTATGCCTATATATACACCCCCCCATTCGGATCTCAGATTCCTCCCCGTCCTCCTCCGAAAAAAAAACAGATCAACCCCCCCCCCCGCCACCGACGGACGTGTCCGGATCGGACCGGACAACGTCCGCCGCAGCCGCCTCCCGTCTAGTCCGCGCGCGCCACGTGGGCCGCGCCCACATCGCCGCCGCCGGGCCCGCCTAGCCCGCGCGCCGGCCCCCTTCCTCCTCCTCCCGGGCCAGAGGTGGCCGTGGCC